>NW_003303612.1:119863-122179 GCF_000142945.1 Phytophthora infestans T30-4
GCGGCTTTTTATGGGTTCATTATGGATTCCGCCTGCTCGCGGCTGAGTCTTGTACTGTGCTAAGACAGATAGACCGACCAGCCAATCAGATGCGCTCCAGTTCTTGAGTGCAGGACTCTGACGTAGCAGGCCCAGGCTCTCGGATAACACCTTGAGCGCCGGCAGAACCTCAACGGACAGCTCTTTGGCCGTCGCACGCAGTCGTTTGCCCAAAATCTCATCCAGATCCAGCCGTCTTGAGGTGCTCAACGTCGCTCTTAGTAGCCCAGCCCGCACTCGACGCCGCAGCATCTTTTGATTGAAGTGTGTGATTACACCACTTCAGTTGTCAAATTTAATCCAATCAGACATCACAACGTCTCCAATTGGATGAAACCTTCCACTTCGAAAGAAAAAGAAGCAGGAGGCAAAAAGCGCGACTTCACCGGCTCGACTTGCTCTACTCCACGACCCCCTTGGTGAAGACCCGGCTGTAGGTATGGGCGAGCGCTCCACCAAGAAGTTCAAGGTCGTCCTATTAGGCGAAGGTTAAATGATTCACTCTTGGTTGCCTCCGTCCCCCCTTCCCCCCCTCTAACTACTGCCTCTCTTTCCGCAGGTCGCGTGGGTAAAACTTCCATTCTGCTACGCTACATTAAGGGCGAGTACGACGAGCGGCAGGTATCGACACTACAGGCTTCGTATTTAGATAAGCGACTGCTCGTGGACAATCGTCGTGTGGCGCTGTCGCTCTGGGACACAGCGGGTCAAGAGCGTTTCCATGCCTTAGGCCCCATCTATTATCGAGACGCCGATGGAGCACTACTAGTCTACGACATCACAGACGCCGAGTCTTTCCGCAAAGTTCGCACGTGGGTGCGAGAACTGCGTCGTATTGTGGGGGACGACATTTCCATCTGTATCGCCGGTAACAAGAGCGATCTCCACCGCAACCGGAAGGTTCCTGAGGACGAGGCAAAACGCTACGCTGAGTCGGTGGGAGCTGCGCACTTCGACACGTCTGCTAAGCTCAATCGAGGTCTTGAAGATGTGTTTGTAGAGCTCACACGTCGCATGTTGAATCGCACGGGCGGCAAGAAGAAGAAAGGGAGCGCGTTAATTGCCGACGATGATGATGATGAGGATGACGAGCCATTGGCTAAGCCCCCGACCAGCAAGGGAAGGCCGCAGCCACATACGAAACAGACGCAGCCAATGCAGACGCAAGCACAGGTCCACAGGACAGAGGAAGTGCCGAGAAGTCGTGGAGGAGGAAGGGGACAAGCTATTCAAATTGTGGAGGACGACGACGTCGGATTCAGTCCCGGAGCGTCGAGAAGTAGCGGGCTGAGAGTGAGAGGAACCACCCACGTCGACACTGGCAAGGCCAAGAGCGGTTGTTGCTGATAATGGAGAAAGTGGAGATTCTTTTTTTGAAAAAGAGTGCAGGAAAAAGTATGGGAGGGCGCCTGGCGAGGAAACAAACAAAAAAACAAGAATGCTTATTGCTTTTTTAGGCTTTGTATACGTGAAGATAGCTGCATATTGTACTGGATTATACATGTACTTCGAAGTACTACGTAGTACTACAGTGCCTGCGATAATTAACCCTTCAAGAAAAAATTATGGACAAAAAATGTTGGTACTGTAGAACATAACAGAGACGCTGCGGAAAAAGGGCTAGTTCATTTAGTTGCCATCTCAATCAACAAGCGTTGATCATTGGTCAAAATAGAAAACGTACCCATTAAATGGGTTGACGAAAACACTATCATATCGCGTAAACTATTTTATCTAGCAGGCTCGATCCAAATTTAAAGTAGAATCCACAATACAATGGAATTTAATGTACATCACACAAAACCTTCGCCAGCCAATCGTCCTTATTTCAAACAAGTTTGTTTGACAACTCGCACGCAACCTACGAATCGTACGACCAACATGGACGCGAAGACGACGCGCTTCTTAACGCAATTCTCGTGCGCTGTGTTCCAGCAGTGGGCGCAAACAACCGAACGCGAGCAATTCTGGGAGAATGGTGCTTTTTTGCGCGAGATGTTGGAGGAGGCGGTGGCCAAGCTGCCGCCTGGAAAACTTAAAGCGCAACTGGCACGGGATTTGACGTCTCTGGAGACGCAGTTGGCCTCGCTACTGCGTGAGTTGCACGTCGAATATGTGGAGGATCAGCAGAAGGAACCGCAGCAAACGTATCAGACGCGCGGTGCGCCGCTGAACGAGGTGACGACGGAGCTGGAGCTGGCACAAGGGACCGCTGACAAACAGCGCAGACTCGTTGGGGTGCTAGCACTAGACGCAGGCATCGATGGGGCACTGCAA
>NW_003303612.1:122712-127032 GCF_000142945.1 Phytophthora infestans T30-4
TTCCCAGATGCACCAGCGTGGACGTCACCAAAACAATCAGTGGCTCGTATCTGTTCTGACCTTCGTGCACGATTTGTCCAAGCCTACGACTTACCTAGATGATGATGAGGAGGAGGCTTTCGAGAAACAGGACCGACTTGCACTGCTTGACTGTCTCGGCCAAGTTTATTCGCGCGCGTTCGCTAGTGTGGCTCTGTTCGACCAATCTAAAGAGAGTGTTACAGCAGATAAAGTTGCACTGCTGGATCGTGCGCTTATCGAGGCCGTAGTGTGTGTGCGTCAAGCGGCAGAGTTCATGCGTGCTGAGCTTAAGTCAAGTCTACCGGCCATCACCACGGCTTTGGCTCATCTGGCCGGTGTGCCACTTTCTGTGGGCTTCGTGTCTTGGTTGGACCACGAGCAGACAGCGAATCCCAAGTCTGTGTTTGAGAAGGCTACACAGCGGTTATGGAAGAAATGCATAGACCAGAACCAGATGGTAAACATTCTGCTGAGTTCAACTGACATGACGACGGAGGAGCTTCTTCTTGTTCAGAAGGTGAGTTGTCTTGGCTGCATTGAAGTGTTGATCCTTGCTGCATGGTGATTCTAACGTGTTGGCTGTACAGAGCTACACTGCGTACTTGCAGAGAATGGCTGAGGGCAACTCGGACAAGCCAAAGCCTCAGGTAGATGCGGCTGAAGTTGTAGAGGAAGCCGCTGCGGACGCGTCTAGTCTGTTTTACGTGGATAACGCTGGCGGAGAAAATGAAGAAAAACTTAGTAAGTCAAAGAAGAGGCGTGCGACCAAGAAGAAGAGGCGTGCGAACAAGGACGCGATATCGCCCTCGAAGCGCAGTCGAACCTCTAAGCTTAGCAACTAGGCGCTAGCATCTCACAAATTCACATTAGAGAACTGTAGTTTCTGAGGAATATCTAAGCAAAAATCCGGAGTAGCCAAAAAAAGATCTTCATGCTGATATTTTAGTACATGTACTACAGTACTTAACTCCGGTCGCTCCAAACCAAATATTTTTTACGTTTTTTATTGGTCCAAATGGTTCTTTTGTGGTCGCTCGATGGTACCCGCCGCTAGTAGGTTATCGTGGTGCTTAGACGCGTGTGGAAGGCACAGTTCTCTAGCTCATTTAAGAATGGCGCGTTCGCGAGACGAGGGGATCTGGGCACACTTCAAGAAGCACCCAAAAGGCTCGTATAAAAGACTCCACAGGTGGGGTGCAAATTGCGCACGTCCAAAAATCATGCTGAGCTTACTCACGATCCAAGACCATGGATTGTGGAGTACTTATGCGCTGACCTGGTGAGAGAGAGACATAGCAAGCAGGGAACGTAGTTTAGTAGACTACTATTAATACATGTACCAGTACATGTACGTAGTAGAAGTAGGAGTAGTAGTACATTGTTTATTAATAGACAGGAGTTGTGGCTAAACAATGGACTTCCCAAGAAATACTGTAGTACATGTACATGTAGTATGCACGTCTATTGGCTTATAAACCAAAACAGGAGAATAAAGCCGGTTTTTAAACCAGTTTAAAGAAAACAAATATCAACACTTTAATCTACCTGGTCATATCAGGTACGAAAGGTTTTATTTAAATACTGTATTACCGGTAACCTGAGGACACAATTAAAATTATTGATTGGTACATATAATAAATTACAGTGGTCACGGTAATGAATCTCATTGAAATTATTTTGTGTGGAGTAATTGTTTTATTTCACACAGCAATTGATCTCCGTGAGAGTATTAATGAACTCCCATTAAATAGTGTTTGGTAAATAAATCTCATTGCTATTATTTTATGTAGCCCTGAAATTAATCTCACATCTACATGTCTGCATAAATTATACCTGAAGGTAAAGTTTCAGTTGTCGGAATGTCACTGGACTGTAGTGGCAGAGAGAATTATTAAAAAAAAACATCATGAAATGAAGAAGGATTAGACACAAGTACGTGCAGTCATATAATTTAGAGCCACAGCCAATTGGTAAATAGAAACAGTGATACTTTTCTTAAGTACGAACATCAGTGTTTACAGCCGAGCAACCAACGGATGCCAATTATTGGGTCAGAACATTCCACAGAACATACATCACCACAGACCTAACTCTAAAAGGGACAATTGACACCCGATGCACTGCTGCTGCGGCACTTGAACTCACAATGCAGCGATTGGCTAGGGCGATCATTAACCACTGCACCATAAGCAAACCCGATAGTGAGTACAAGATATCACCCACAACTGAGATTATAAATGAACTCTGGAAAAGTTTGTTCACGTGAATTATTCTCAACAAACTTAAGTGAGAATATTTAGTGTATGAGATTATTTATCAACTTAGATTAATTACCGTGACCACTGTAGCCGAAAAAAAAAACGTTTTTAATCAGGTATTTTCAGCCTGGGACATTTTTAAACCAATAAAAATGTTCAACAAAGTTAAAGAGAAAGGACACGACGCACTAGAAGCATAATGTAATGGGCCATTGGGATGGCGGATATTGCACCGATTGAGCTGCTGAAACCTGAATCTTACGTTGTTGACAAGATGATAAGCTCAACAAGGGTCGACGCCTTCGCACAATGCTATTTCAGCCCCTCTAGGAGTGTCCAGTCCATTTTACCAAATGTTGCTCAAACTGACCCAGTTTTAGATCAATAAAAAACTGATTTTTTTGTTTGATTCACAAAAACACATATACGACCTACAGAACTTCAGGTCAGCCTGTGAATGTATGTGAAGTTTCGATTTACAGCGATAAACCACCTAGGCCCTACACTACCTGATTCTATATGTGATCCTTGCCTGGCACTTCGTTTAGTAAACGAGATTTTGGTTGAAGATGGCCGCAACGCCAACGTGTCAGGCAATAGGCGCTAGCTAAGGCGATGTGTTAAGACTACCATTAAAGTCATTGACACACTCCTTTTTCGATTCCCCGCGTAGAGAACGAATAACCATGGTCACCGCTCAAATCCCCAGAGAAATGACTCGCCGTGAGGGGAGAATCACGCCAGAGCATGCGCTCCAGAGTGTCGCGACGCTGCGCTGCCTAAACACCGACCGACTGGCTGGTCGATCCGCCGTGGTGCTTTTGCATCGCGCCGACACGGACGATGAAGCAGACTCTCCGTCTCCACTCTCCAACTCCTACCTAAACTTGGACGAGGAGAGCGTATTGACCTTTACAAATTATGGACCGGTGTAGGTAGACTGGCTGTGGAGCATAGCGCGCGACCACATCACCGTGAATTGGAACACGGGACGTGGTCGTAAGTGCGCATATAGCGGAAAGAACGTTCTTTTCATGCTTTAAACTGCCCTAAAAAACTGTGGTAAGTGGGATGTCGTAAGAGCGGTATTTCGTGTGAGGTCTCCTTAGTTCCAGAAAATGGTGACCAAGTTTGCATCCGTTCTGTCTCCGTTTCTCTACGAGGTGATGGTAGCGTCTGCGTTGGAAAACTACCCGATGAAGAAGCTGGTGCTGGGCGGCCAAGCCTTTTCCAAATATTGGTACGCTCGGTACGCAGCCGATGTCACCTTCCAGCAGTCAAACATGCCGGCTGGTCGCATGCAAGAACGCTCGATGTATTACAGCAAAAAACACCATCTGCACGGCTAAAAGACGGAGGTGTCTGTCCTTCCAACTGGGTTAGCGGTTAGCTGCACCCGTCATTACACCGGCAATACCGCCGACATCGATGTGTTCCGCAACAACGCTAAGTTTAATCTGCAAATGCTTCGTAAGGTTGTGGCGACGACGAACTTCCACCAAGGTCACTTGGTTGCACAGTACCCGTTGGGCTGGGCCGTGGTAGCCGACAAAGGCTACCAAGGCTTCGCACGTGACTTCCGCGTCATTACGCCTTACAAGCGAGCTGCATTGCAGACGCGCACGCTGGACCAGATCGCAACCAATGAGGACATTGCCCATGAACGCGTCTTAGTGGGGAGTTACTTTGGTCGACACTGTTCGCTGTGGTCATTCTACGCTGACAAGTATCGTTGCGATGAAGACAGCTACAACTTCTACGTTCAGCTCTGTGTAGCCTTAACGAACTTCTATGTCCGTGCCAATCTGTTACGCCGGGAGGTATGATGATAGTTACGCCCGCTACCGGCTGAGTAGCGGTGAAGTGCGTGAAATGCGCGGCTGAGACTGAGTTAGATCGGTGAAAGTATTCGCAGCGATCGCCGCGAGACCCAACAACGTCACCGAGAGAACCGACGCAACCGTATCGCTAAACTATTTGTAGTTCACCGTGAGCATGTGAGCCGCCCTACGCCCCGCAACCGCCACCGTGAGTCGCGTGG
>NW_003303612.1:127439-139655 GCF_000142945.1 Phytophthora infestans T30-4
TGTTCCGCAAAGTTAGATTAGCACGTACTCAACCTAAGATAGTCTTTAGAGAAGCTAAGTTTTTCACCATCACCTGCAACTGCGTTGCAGGTGCTCACCGCCACCAGTGTCGTCCTTCATACAGTCCTTGGTATCTTCCGCACGCAGCTCGCACGTGAGCGCCGGGATGCAGTATACTGCATAGACACGCGTAGGATTGTAGGTCGGATCGGTAGTACTGGTATTGCCAGTGTCTTGGGCTTGTGGCAATGACGTCTGGCACTGGACACGGGCAGACTGTAGCAAGTAGCATCGCACAGTAGCAGGATAGCATCTCCCACTTCCACTTGGTCTCGGCGATGCAGTGGCGAATCGACGCGATCACATCGCTTCACCCGTACACACACCACTGAGAATAGCCGCAAACATCTCATGTTCGGAACGTGGAGCGCATCTGATAGCCACCACCACCGTAATTTGCTAGCTGCTTAGTCTCCCACTCGAATCGCACGTGTTTGTAGTCCGGCGCAGTTGATTACATGCTAGTGTTGTGGTACAGCCACACGGAACTGGTTCAACCAGTCGGCACACAGGAAAAATACATGCCATCGTCGTCAGTAATGTCTTAATCCGTCGTACTTGACCGCATCGCAGGTGACGCAGTCAGGGTCTCATACATCGCAGTTGACGCAGATGTATTCTTCTCATTTACAGTTGCGGCCATGTCGCTGTCTGCCACAATAGGGCAGTACCTTCAGCAACTTTCGGAATCGAGAGAACGTGACCACCGCAAGTGGTTTGGCGATGATGTCTGCCACCATATCCTCCGTCCCAATGTGTTGCGTAATGATCCGGTGTAGCTCCACGTTCCGCCGCACCATATGGTATTTGTTGTCAATGTGTGTTTTGCTTGCTGTGCTTGCCGGGTTTAATCGTTAGAGATTTGGCTCCCTGGTTATCCCCGAGTAGTACTGGTAGTGCGTGTTTCCACGCAAGCTCTTAGCAGAGCCCTGCAAGCCACAGCAAGTCCTTTGTAGCTTCAGCCAATGCAACGAACTCAGCTTCACATGTGCTCTGAGCATTAATTTCTTGTTTCCTTGGTGCATAGGAGACGACATTTTCGTCACGTATCCACTGATGCTGCGGCGGTCAACGGGATCATTGGCATAGTCAGCATGCGAGTAGTAACCCACACGTAGGTCACTTGATGAAGCAACATCGATCAAAAGACCTAAGTCACGTGTTGCCTGCAGGTAGCGCAATACCCGCTTGGCTTGCGCGTAGTGAGTATGGTCGTAGCTGGCTTTGTATTTCCCGAGGTGTCTGGTCGCGTGTGCGATGTCAGGTCTTGAGGCACTTACAAGATACTGAAGCGCATCGACCAGCTCTCGGTAAGGCAGGTACTCGGTCGTAGCAGGAACAACCGCCTTTGAGGGTGTCAGAGCCTCAGGCGTAGTACACCCATTGCACGTCTCCATGTGAAATCGCTTGAGTACTTCGAGTACGTACTGTTTCTGGCAGTAGATAATCTGTCGACTCGGTCGGTTGATCAAGATCTTCACACCTATTGTCCTGGCCATTGAAGAAGATACAACTCAGAAATCTTTTTTTAACATGGCATCAAAACTGTCAATATTTTCGTCAGTTTTGACCTTGGAGAACCTGGAGTCCTCCAGATTCTATATAAAGGAGTACATGTTTATTTAACGAACGTTCAGGGCGGCTAACGGAGTGGCATTACGAGAAAGAATGGGTCGAGGCAAGCCGCTGACCCCTCAAGAAAAGTGCATGATTGTGCAGGCTCGTGCATATTTCATCGCTGAGGAAAAAGCATGACGTTCTGGGGGCGTGGAGACCCGGGATCGTGTAGCCGTGTGTCTTGGCATCTCAGTCGCCACTGTTGCACGCGTCATGGTGTTCTGGAACAAGAATCCCGGCCCCAAGTTCGACGATGTTTCTTGAATTTTCGTGCTTTGATATTATTGTGATTATTAACGGTTAAATAACACTTACCTATATAATTTTGTATTTTGTTAAAGCTGCAAAATACTAAGCGTGGGGCCGTCAACAAGTACTCATCACCAGAGTTTTAGGGGATAATCCGGGAATTTGTGATAGCCGAAAACGAAGCGACTCGCCCAATTACAGCTCAACTGATTTCAAATCACGTGGCAAAAGGCATGGGCAGAAATAATAAGATTCCAGCTCGCAGTATGCGCCGATTTTTTCAAACGAATGTTTTTTTTTCATGTCCGGGGCAAAAATCGCAATTTTCTAGCAGAGAAGGAGAATAATGTAGTTTTTCGCGCTACCTATTTACAAAAAAAAACTTTTAAACCGAGACTCAAACAAGAATCCAGTACGGCCGGAGGTGTTTCTAGACGAGTCCTACGTCAATGTCAACCACGTTGCCAACAAAACGTGGTTGACAGAGGACAAAGTAAGAAAATCCAAAAGCGGGCGTGGAGCCAGGTAATGTTTGATTTGCTTTTATTTTATTTTATTTTTTCTAACATTCGTATTTTATTACTAATTTTTAGAATTGTAATTGTAGCTGCAGGTATAATTACTTGCGACGAATATGCTCGTACAGGAACAACAACACGTTCTCAAAGTGGCATTCACGGACAGTTTAGTGGGGAATCCATTAAACATTGGGATTCTTCATCAAAAAAGCGGAAAGGGGCAGATCCAATCGACTACCACGGCAATTTCGACTCGCAGATTTTTGAGTGTTGGTTTTTGAAACTTTGCATCACGCTTAAGGATAAATTCGGTCCGTGCAACATTCATATGGACGGGGCCTCATATCACAAGCGGATAACCAACCCCTCTCCAACCAAAAAGTGGAAAAAGGCTGCCATTCAGGCGTGGCTGAAAGAACGCAGTAATTTTATTGTTATTTTCTAAGTTTATTGTTATTTTTTGAGCACTAATATTGTTAATTACATATGTACATTTATTAAATCGACTTCAACGAGAGTGATATCATTGCGCAGTTATTGATGCGTGTTCAGCCACACCGACCTGCCCCGATTTATGAGGCACAACGGCTTGCATCACTACACGACCATTTATTATACTACCCCCCCCCCCTTACCATCCCGAACTTCAACCGATCGAGATGGTTTGGGGGTTGATGAAGAGCCGAATAGCCCTAGATCCATCTAACAATGCTCGAGAGCTGGACGCTAAGGTGGGCGTGGAGATCGCTAAAGTTACGGACGAAAATTGGCAAAATTTCTTGTCCAGAAATTTGAAGATCACTACTTCAAAGCACTTGACTCCTGCCCCATGGTGACAGATGACGATGAGAATGACGGAGGAAGTGAAGTGGACAACATGGTGTGCAGTAGTGACGAGATCGAAGGTGGTGTCATTGAACAAACTGTCGCAGTTCAAGATGACAACGTCGTGATTTATAGTTTTAGATATTTTTATAACTTAATATACGCCCCGTCTCATACTGATTGTGGTTATAATGACTTGTATCTTCTTCAGTGGCCGCTCGATAAAAAGGCATATGTTTTTTAATTCAGCCAATGGATGTTGACTATTTCGTGGACTATCCACATTGAACACTCGCGCGTTTTCAGCCCCTACGAAAAGTCTTAATAACGCATAAACAACTTCGAATTGAGTAAATACAAGCCCAAAAGCAGATGTAAAACCGAAAATCGCACCCTATAATGACTTGGTGCGCTTGAAAAGCTAGTAGGGATTGGTGTAGCGCTCCTGATAGAGTTGTATCTTCTTCAATGGCCAGGACAATAGTAAGTACTTCACGGTTCCCATGGTCGTGAGCTCAAAGATTTCTTGTAGCGCGGTTGCAATTCGAGCACAGAGCTCACGTGGACCCATTAGCAATAGGTCGTCCACGTATACAGCTAGGAGCTTAGTCACTCTCCATCCTTCTTCAGCGCGTACAAGCCGTAGTCCGACTCCAGGCGCTCAAGCTCTAGTGTCAGCAACTTGGCATGTAGAGCTCGGTTCCATACGTTCGGTGCTTGTTTAAGCCCATAGTGGCTCTTCAAAAGCTTACAGACAAACGCTGGCCCATCCGTTTGAAAGCCTGGCGGTTGCTCCATGAAGATCAATTCATCGAAATCCCCATAAAGAAACGCACTCCTTACATCGTATTAGAGAACTTCCCATCCTCGTTGAACTGCGAAGTAGATTGCGACACGGATCGTCTCAGACCGGATTACTAGTGCATAGGTCTCACTGTAGTTCACGTCCTATTGTTGGTTGAAGCCATGAGTCACGAGACGAGCTTTGGACGTTTTTACACGCCCTCGCTCATCACGTTTAGCAGCGAACTCCCATCTGCACGTTATAACCTTGACACCCTTGGCAGCCGCACGTGGCACCAATTTCCATGCCTAATGCCGTTTCAGTTACTGTAGTTCAGCAAGCATCGCAGCCTTCCACTGAAGCCAATATTTACTCCGACGGGTCTGTTTGTAGGTCGTCGCTATCTCAATGTCCATAAAGATTGACATCACATTGCCCACCACATAGTCAAGAAGCCGTACATTTGGCTTCTGCGTCCGTCGAGGTCGCTTAAAACAAGGTTGAATAGGAGGAGCTTGAATCCCAAAGTCTTTCGTCACCTTCTTTCCCGTTTTAAGTTTCTTCGCGTCTTTCGTTTTCGTCGCTTGCTGGACGAGGGTGCCGCAGATGGCCCCTTCGTCTCATCGTTCGTAGCAACTTCAGCTGGTGCAGCTGCACCGGCTGGCGACTCTACTCTCTGCTCTTCAGGTAAGTTGTCTTTCGCACTCCCACTGGACTCATGTTCTTTGTCCTGCAGGTCATCAGCTATCGGCACCATCTCGAGCTGCTTCGTCACATCCCCCCCCAAGTCCGCAGTTCATCCACATCAGGTGTCACACAGTACAGCTTCTTGTATGGCGAGACCAGTCCTAGCGGTTTGGTTGGTAGTCAATTCAGTGTCGTGATGATGTGTAGAAGTGCTTCTCCCCATAGTATGTTAGGAAGATGTGTAGCGGTAAGCATTGCACGGATGCGAGGCAACACGGTGCCATTCGCTCGCTCCACCACACCTTTATCCTGAGGAGAGTAAGCATTCGTGAACTGCTGCACAATCCCATAGTCATTGCAGTGATCTCTCAGTACATTACTGGTAAACTCGCCACCCTGATCAGAGTGCAGTCTCCGGACAACGAGCTTGGGAAACTGAGTCCGAAGTTGATGCAGTAAAATCTTGATGTACAGTGTAGCCGCACTTTTTCGTTCGAGTAGGTACGCTCACTTGAAGCGAGTAGCGTCATCAATGATTAACAGGAACATAGTTGCACCACCTTCCGTCAGTTCATTCATCGTGCATATGTCCATCATCAACATCCCTAGTGGTTCAGACTTCCGTTCAGGAATCCTCGCATAGCTCATTCGTTTAGTCTTGCTAGCAGCACACGCAACACACTCGTAGGAGCTCAGACCTTGTGCATTAATCTTTACTCCGACATCGAGCTTACTTGACAGCTCTCTCACAATGTCCATACTCATGTGAACGAACTGTTGGTGCCTCAACTCCATTGTCTTTCTGCTGTATATGTCTTATTTGCGTGCTGTCATCACCATAACCCCCGACACTCGCTCTGTCTTCAATCGATATATATTGTCACGCATGGTAAGCTTCAACGCCGTACCTGGCTTTGAAAGTCAAACTGACTGCAGATCATCCGAACACAGCAACTTGTACTTCCCAGCCGTCTGCAGGTGACCGAGGCTGATAATGTCCACCTTTGCATTAGAAGTGTAGACCACGTCCTCGAGGAGGCGATCATATTGTTCCCCAGGTTTACAATGCGTAGCAAAACAGATCCACACATAGTTGAATGCTCAGATGTTCCTTTGGCAAAGTCAAGCCGACTCGTGCGATCTTCTGGAATGGTAGTAAATAGAGACAAGTCTCCACAGACATTCGCCTGAGAGCCAGAGTCCAAAACTCAATTCACCCAATCTGAGTCATCAGACTGCTTACCTTGGTTCGACCAACAGCATTCACCTGCCGAATTCCACCGGCACCATCATTCCCACGATTTTCGCAGCAACGAGGCGAGTTTCCGCGACAACTTGGCGACAAGCTCCGACGTTGGTAGTCGTCTCGACGAAAGCGATCATTCAGTAGTGATCCACGCGCAGGTGATGGTCCACTATGCCACTGCTCTTGCGACTGGGGTCCATAGTGACTTGGCGGCTGGCTGTTTACTCGTGGATCACGACGAGCAGACCAGTTGCGACCACGCGGTGGTGAACGTCAACGCAAAGGTGGACACCCACGCTGAGTGATCTTCCTCTCAGCGAACGACTCTTCCAGGCTGCGGTGGTCTTCCTTGTTGCAGGCTCCGGGGCGGTGAGCGACTCCATCCACGTTGCGGTGATCTTCCTCCTTGAAGGTTCTGGGGAGGTGAGCGGCTCCATCCTCGTAGTGGTAGTAGATCAGCTCGTCCTTGTCCAAATCCACTGCGTCCTAGCTCATAAGGACTCATGTTGGACTGATATCCATGACCGTAATCTTGTTCAGGTCCTTGACGTCCACGTTGCCCAACTTTAGGTCCACAATGATCATCCCCCGGCACAGGTGGACCCACTAGTAGTCCACCTTTGTTGTACCATAGCTCAGATCTAGTTCCTTGGAAGCTCAGTATCAGTCCTTGACCCAGGTAGTACAGTGCAGTTCCCAAGGCATGAGGTGGACCAATCAACTGGCCACTCTCCCACTGGCTTTTCATTGCCGCTGGCACAGCAAGTTGCACCTCTTGGTGTCCTGTATGTACTTGTCCGTCTTTTTGCTCTTGTTCTCCACCTTGCATATGGTTAGCAGGAACTCTCAGTTGCAGTTGTTGCGGTGTAGTTGGCACGCTCGGGCGTGCTGCATGTGTACGCATTGACTCGAGTCCGACTGCCGACGTGTTCACCTCTCCAGCCAGATTCTTATCTCCAGCCTCACTGCTCGCAGGTGTTGTCGCGGAATACAATGGAGACACGTGTGCCGCCGACGCCGCACCACCAATGTTACCATCGTTATTCGCCAGTCTTGTCGTCACACAATGTGAGAGACCCGAAAACAGGGCTCGTTGCTCACTGTCAGACTGGGCAACTTCAACGCGTCTCACCGAGCTGATATGGGAAGCCGGAGACTTCTTGAACTTCAACTTGTTCTTCAGTCTCTTGACCAGATCAGGTCTGAGTTGCATACCAGTCAGCGCTGTGCATTCCCCATACCAATGACCATCTCCATTGCGGTTAGCACAAGCCGTGTGCTGATTCTTCTCAGCTGCAACCTTTGCTTTCTTCCGCTGGTTCTTCCCGCGTTTCTTTCCGGACTCACGTCCACTTCCACTGTTGTGTCCATGTCCGTGGCCTTGACCTTGTCCTCAGCCTTGACGAGTACCAACCTGTGCGACTTGCATCGTCCGCGTTGTAGGTCTGTTCGTTTGCTGTTGAAGCTGATCACGCTGATGTTCAGCGGAGCGCAGGCGCTGCAATGCCTCAGACAGCGTCAGGACACGTCGGTCATGTTGGTTGATCCAGTCTGCGTGTTCACGCGCGAGATGACGTAATAGCAACACGCAGTTTGATAGAAGTAGGCTTGCATGCTGCCATTCTTCAAATTCACCATTTCCTTGACGCAGGAGTGTCACCTTTCGTTCGATGTCCTCCACATACGCTGTAAGGGGTGCTCGGTAAAAATATTCGCAGCGATCACCGCAAGACCCAACAACGTCACCGAGAGAGCCGACGCAACCGTATCGCTGGACTATTTGTAGTTCACTGTGAGCATGTGAGCCGCCCTACGCCCTGCAACCGCCACCGTGAGTCGCGTGGTGTCGGCGACGGGCGACGACCTGCACGTGGCCGCGTTAGCCGCAGATTGGAGGCCGCACAGATGTCTGCATGACTGTCAGACGACTCGTCGGATACCTCTTTGGACGCAATGGATTTGTCTACCAGCTCGCATGTGGTGTGAGCAGGCCGTCAGTATACGAGTCGCCGTCAGCGAGACTCAGTAGCTGAGATGACGCATGGCGCGTCACCGGGCTCTCCGACCTTCTATCACTACGTAGAGTAGGTGCCATTGGCACAGACTTGTAGGGCAGTAGGCGTAGAGCAATAGGAATTCGAATGTAGGACACGTGAGTGCCGGGTAAAGTACCACGACAGGACCACGGAGCTCTAGTGCTTGCTGCCTCTCACTCGATGCGCGCGCAGCACAGCAAAAGCAGTGTGAGTGAGAGCTGCCAAGCACCTGAACCTCCATGTTCCGCAAAGTTAGATTAGCACGTACTCAACCTAAGATAGTCTTTAGAGAAGCTAAGTATTTCACCATCACCTGCAACTGCGTTGCAGGTGCTCACCGCCACCAGTGTCGTCCTTCATACAGTCCTTGGTATCTTCCGCACGCAGCTCGCACGTGAGCGCCGGGATGCAGTATACTGCATAGACACGCGTAGGATTGTAGGTCGGATCGGTAGTACTGGTATTGCCAGTGTCTTGGGCTTGTGGCAATGATGTCTGGCACTGGACACGGGCAGACTGTAGCAAGTAGCATAGCACAGTAGCAGGATAGCATCTCACAGTAACTCCATTAATTCCGTAGCAGCTGAAGAAGTGACTCACTGATATCCACCGCACTGCATACAGTTGCATTTCATGTAGTGCATGATTCTTTGCATAATGATTATTCAAATTGTGTGCACTCAAATATGTCAGTGGAACAGCTCCAGGGGCTAATGGTAACCAAATATCAAATGATATTTTTGATAGTAATAGTACTATTTTCGATATTAAATAGCAATAGTAGCTCAGCTTTTCCAAAGCTAACATTATATTTAAATATTTTCTCCGAGATTAGAAAAATATTAGATACTAGATGATTTTTTATGAAATTTACCTGTTAAGTTATTTTCATGCCACTTTACGTGAGCCGAGGGCTCACAAAAGAACTCTTTCGGTCAGGTTATAGAACAGCATTAGGCTATAAGACTGACGAGTATTTGCTCTAGTATTTCACTGTGACACAGACAAAGGCGATCGAGATGGAAAACTGCAAACGCTTGCAGTTGTTTAATGTCGATAGAGTGAAATCAAGGTATTTATACTTGTTCTCTACCGATAGCCTCGTCCACATCGTGCGTCTAATAAGCCTGCAGTCTGTAGCGCTAGATTAATACGCTCAGCAGTGCCAACACACGACGCGTCACTCTCACAATTGTCCCGGACTCGGTTGATTAGTAATACTTCAGCTGGTCGAGCGTTTGCGACTTCTGGTTGGTGGATTCAAACAGATTACGCAATCTTTGAAAATAAAATATCATATTGGCTAATATTGATATTTAAAAATATAATTTAGTATCCGAAGAAAATACTTGGTAATATTTATTATATTAACTTGGTCTACAGGTAATTTTTTCACAATATTAACTTCACCGATTTTGGAGTTACCATTAACCTGTACAGCTCATAGTTCACTAATATACTTACCAGCTGACTTTTTTAATCTAATCAATAATTGAACTGGACATAACGTGACAGAAAACACATAGAAAGACAATTCATCACATAAAGTGCTACTACTGTAGTATGTATAATGGCACGTGCTGCTGCGCCCAGCTGAGAATCCTGAGGCGAGCCTCCTGCGCCCAGCAATGCCCATTCGGCACCCAAACGTGCCCATCGGACGCCCATATACTATATATGAGCGTCCGAATATAGGCTATATGATATAGCCCCCTAACATTGCCCAACTCAATAAAGCTGGCGTGGGCACGTTATACCCTTATACGTATACCCGGATGCTGTGCCGGCGTACTTAGGCGAGGGGCGGCAAGGACTTGTAGAAATTTTCTCGGTCACAAGTGTCACTCAGACAGTAAGAAGCGCCTGTCGAGATGCAACGGTGTCCAACATATTGTACACGGTGCATTCGTAAGCGAACTACATCGCGTGTGTCGTAGCATTCATGAAAACGTGTATTGATCTTAAGTTACAAAACTTAGCCAAGTAACTTTCAAGTCTGCATACACATATGCAAGTATCGGAATCATAGATGAGCTCACACGCATGTTCACTCACTAAATTGGATACAAACTGCATCTCAGCATCATACTTTGAGTTGTGAACCACATTCAACTTGTACAAGTCATCCATGATTTTTTTTTACCTGTTGAGTCTGGTAGCACATAGTCGAAGAAGCACACTCGTCAACACTCATAAACAAACCCACGAGGTATTTTAGCTGCTTCCATGATGCTTCGAGTCGGTTGTTGGTGTTGTTCCACATAGTGACAGCTTTTTGCCGCTTGAATGAGCACCACATCGATCTACAAGAATCCCCATTCTTAACGAAGTAAGCCTCAAAAGGATGTTTTGGCCGATCGTCATCTCTGTCATCGCAATATGCTTCCACCCGCTCACTAACCGCACCAATCCCAGCACGATCACCCAACTCACTTTCATCTGTGCCCAATTCGTTACTATCAGCCCGCTTATGCTATAGTCGAATCCAGGTGAACGAGATACAGCTCCTCGTCCAATGCTCATGATATGTCGCATGAACTTACGATACTTTTCAAACTCGTGCTCGGTCCGCGCGTACACCAATAAATTCACGATTCCATGCAGCTATTGTTTCTGCCATGAGGTGAAACCGTATTCAGTGCTCGATATCTCTTTCCGCAAATATTTGACGACATGAAACTGGCACAGAAGTACCACGGCGTGTGGAAACGCGACCTTGAGCACGGATATTTCAGTGAAATCCTTGTCAATCAGAATGCACTTGATCCGTGTCCAGGCCAGGTTCTTCTTCTTAAGCTCCTCCAAAGATGTCAAAAGGGTAGGACGACGCTCATTTTGGACAAGGGCATGTTGTACAAATGGACCCTTTCCAAATACATCATGGGCCATTATCGAGAACACCTTGTATTTAGACGCATTCGCCCCGTGCGTCGCATCGATCATTTATACCTCAGGGAACATATCGAACAGCTCACGCATGTGTTTGGTCTGCAACGTGATACAAGTGGCGATCGTCTAATATATACGACAAAGTGAGAAGGATTAGAAGGAGACTATGGTTAGAAACTGAGACCTTTATATACCTTATCATAAACTGAATCGACGAAGATGCGATCAACGTTTTTAGGCTCCTCCAAGAATTTGATCATCCTCTTCTTCAGTCGCTCTGCACTCGTGGTGGCAGTGCTCCCGTGCATCTTTAACACTCGCACTAGGTTGTGCACATCCTGATTGGTAGGGTTACAGGCAGAATTGTCGTGGATGTACTTGAGTATGCGCTTCGTTTTGGCGCCTGCCTTCCGAAGCTCACTCACAGTGTGACCCACGTCCGGTTCAAGCGCATTTCTGTTGTGCGAGTACCGGTTGAACGTGTGCTTGTTGAGGTGATTAATTGTGCACCAGTCGAGCTGTTGTAATCTTCAAAACAAACGTAGGAACGGATCCATCCTTCACTTGTACACATGTGTTGATCTATAATAGTAGCAAATACAATCACGTGCCCAAACAGAACATACTGACTCCCAACTGCCCAACTGAGGTGACGTGTACCCAACTGGCACGACGTGTGCCCAGCCGTGTTCAACCAACGCCCAGCTCAACCCAATCAAGTATCATACCTGTGCTCCGCACTCCAGAGCTCTCGACTGCAGCCGCTTCCTCTTCCCTTTTCCCCGCGGCTTGTAGTTTCCCGAATGCGTGCAGATGTACGTTTTGCCTTTGTTCTCCCAGTCGTCCGGCAACAAAGGTTGCTTGGAGCCCGGCGAGCGAATCTTGTTATTTCTTGAGACAACAGGGTTGCTGGTACGGACACGAAAGCTCTGTACAATCAGCAGTAACACATCTGAAGTAGGTGTAAGCCCTCTGAATTTGACAGCATTGTCAGCGTACCTGGTACGTTTCCTTCATATATTCGGCCAGGTAAGATGCGGCCTGTGAAGCTTATTTTAATAATACTGTTAATATCGTCTTTACTTTGAAAAGTGTGTGGAAAATAACATCCCAGAGCTCTTATAAAATACTGGTCTGTGAAGTCTACATAAATAATATTACATATCTCTATTTGAGAAGTGTGTAGAGCTCTTAGAAAATAAAGTGGTTACTGTGCCCGATTTGCAGTACATACGTCAGGTTTTGCGTAGCTAAATGTCAATAACCAATCACCTGCGCAGCTCGCCTGGCTGTTTGCAGCCAATC
>NW_003303612.1:141067-142237 GCF_000142945.1 Phytophthora infestans T30-4
AGCAAACAAGAACATGCCACGCGAAGCTTTATCCGTCAACAACTTTGGGCAATGGCGAGCAAACCTGTCCGACCAGAGCATGGTGGCTGAACGCGAGCTGAACGGCCAACGGCATGCTGGATCGGCGAGCTGAGCAAGACACAAGACGAGCGCCAGTACGAGCTCGAGCGGGTGCGCACTAGACGACAATGTGTCCCGTCATGAACATGCACTTAATTCCCTCGAAAGACTTCGACGCATCAAAGATACGGGCTACGACGTGGTCAATGGTCGACACAAGCTCTCGGCTACAACGATTTGTCCGATCTGCAATGCTTGAAAGTGGCCTGGGGAGTCTGCGATATCATGCTGTCTCGCAGGCAGGGTAAATCTGCCTCCACTGCACCCCCGCGCCACGGAAGTTGCTTCAGCTGTACGGAGATCCCGAGTTCCGCCGTCAAATTCGTGCTTACAACCAAGCCTTCGCGTTTAAATCGATTGGTGCTTCGTGCTCAAACCGATCGTTTCAAAACGTACGTCAAGACGAGAGCGTTGCCGGTACACACGGGGTGTAACATATCGCATTCAAGGGGCTATGGGGCACTACCTAGGGTCTCTCCTCCCTTACATAGACCGTCGGACAGGCGCGCGGGTAGCACCCAAGCTTGCGCAGATCTACATTGTGGATCCAGACATGCAACACCGCGCGGAGCGACGTCTTGGTATATTCGCGGATTTGGATCGTGTTGCACTACTAGACATCGAGAAAATGATGGCAGAGCACAACCCATAGCGCAACGGTTCCTCCACTTTGGGCAGCAAGTGCGTCAACACAACACGGAGGCTCCAGTAGACTTGGTCTTCCGTCTGCATGATAACTCCTCGCGACCAAGGACGCATAACCGCCCCACTGTGTCTGAAGTGGCTGCGACTCTCATTGAGGATGGCAACCTGGCTCAGCCTCGGGATCTACTTCTCTTTACACGCGATCAAAGGCTGCTACGTTTGTATGAGACTCACGCCGATTACGATCCACTCCAATACCCGCTTCTCCTTCCATATGGAGAGAAGGGCTGGACCTACACAGACGAGTTCGCGAATGGTGCTGAGTATCGAAACAAGAAGGCGATGTCGCTTCGTGACACTCGATCGCGTTCCGCCTTCATCAGAAAGTGGATGATCAGTCCGCTC
>NW_003303612.1:168456-171193 GCF_000142945.1 Phytophthora infestans T30-4
GGAAGGAGGGAACCTTTGCGTACTCTGTGAGATTGGGGGCCTTAGTGTTTATAAGACAACGAGGATACTTATCATCCTAGGACAGATCTTAGCGTGTCTCGCGCAACAACAAAGCAGAATGCTACCGCTCTCATAGCGACCTTTTGCAGTCCTGGTCAGACATGGTGCGTCGTACACCATCGACCTTCCAAAGTCAATGACGACGCACCCGACGTTCTATGTCGGACGTCTTAAGCGGTACTTTGACCCGCAGGGGGTTGCTGACTCGCAGTCCCCCCTTGACCCAGCTCCTCGAAGCGAGGGCCGGTCACAGTCGTCGACGAGGGCGTCGGAGCAGGCACCCAAGGCTCGGTCGGGACGGCAAGGCTGCGGTCAAGACCGTACGCTGGAGGGGCTCCATACGAACGGACCCCGGCGCCATACGCCGAGTACGCTGAGTACGCCGGGTACGCACCATACGCGTACGTCTGGGAGTGTGCCGCAGGCGGCTCCGGACGTGGCAACAAAGCCTCGATCCGTCGGATCATTCGAAAGGCCTCGTCCAGATCGGACGAAGAGGCCCGGCGATCCACCCGCAGGTGCAGGCTCGCGACCTCTCGCTCCACCAGGTCCAGGCGACCCGCAAGACGAGCGAGCTCGCCCTGATTCCCGGCCTGGGCGGCAGCATTACCGCCAGGCCCAAGGCCAAGTGCAATCTCAAGCACGAGGACACGTTGACGGAGGCGGTCAACCTCAGGGTCCCGTGTCGGACCCGCAGTCGGAGCACTCGGACGAGAGTGGCTCTCGGGAGGCGCCCAGTACTCGTACTCGTACGAGGGCACCTCCGCCCCTGCTTGACCGGAATGGAGAAGTTCACTTCCACGTGGAGCGGATCCTCCAGGAGCAACGGCGTCGCGGTAAGCGACAGCTCCCCGTGAAGTGGAGGGGTTTATGCTCCACTCGAGAAATTCCGGGGAAGCCGCATTGTAAAGGGCTCCTCGAATGTGATATGTCCCCCCAAGGGGTGTGTTTTCCCCAATTGCGGGAAAAAAAAAAGGCGGCGGCGATCTCCCAAAAATGATCCGCGGGCTTCTGGCCCCCCAAGGGGGTTAAGGAGGAGTATATATATAGCTAACCGCGCTCCATCTGACGCTAAAACCGCGCGCTTCAGGATGTCCCTTGGCAGCATACGCTTGCTGATCAAGTGGACAAACCTCACACGAAGATCACGCTGGTCCAGGATGTGGGACAGCTGCTGATCTTCATGGAGTTCCCGTAACTCCGTGGGTGAGTACTTGAGAGTCTCCACCCACGCCCAGAACATGTCCTCACAAGAACTCCACGTGGGACAGTTCTCGGGCATAAGCCAAAGGTATCCTTAAACAGGATAGAGACCACCCCGGGTCTCGGGCTTCTTACGACAAGTCATGAAGTCCTTAAGGGGAATGCAGTGTGGCGCGAGAAGCACACACCGAGCAGCCTCCAAGTTGTCGACGAACAACTGTTCTTTCTGAACAAGGGCTCGTTCATAGACGCCCCTCAAAGTGTGGCCGCCCACAAGGCCACGAGGAGCGACGAGGACCTCTAAGAAGAGGTCAGCCCCAGAGCTCTCCTCGGGAGGCCAATACCCTCTTGAGTTGATGGCAGCTTTCTCACTGACGGGTGCCGCCACCGAATCCCCACGCACACGCTGGGCAGCTTGGAATTCCTCCTGCTGCTGGTCGAGGTCATATGAGACCTCCCGGGGCTCAACGATAGCACCCTCCTCTTCCTCCTCTTCCTCCTTCTCCTCCTCTTCATCCGAGGAGTCGAAGATACTCCGATAGGAGCGACGAGTCTCCTTCTCCTCGCGGAGTGGAGACTTAGAGGCTGTACGCTTCTTTGAGGGCTTGGAGCCTTCGGCTTTAGAGGCCTTAGCACGCGCAAGACCCTCGGCAAGCGAGAGACGTTTGCGAGGATTCTCTTCCTCATCGCCACCGGCTTTGGGAGCGCCCTTAGCCTTGACGGTCGGACTCTTAGAGCGCACAGAGGTCCTGGGACTGTGATCACCTTGATCACTAGGGGGCGACTGCACGCTGTCATCTTTGTGCTCACTGGGCACTGGGTTGTGCCCTCCCACAGAGCCCGCAGGAGCATCGTGAGTGCTCTCGGACTCGACATCGTCCTCACTGCCCGAGTCGAACTCCCGTTCCATGAACCGAGGGTTCGGACGATTGTCCGAAGATGAGGGCGACGGGCTGCGGCGCTTGCTTGCGCGCTTGTCCACAGCTGCGTCACCCGAGGAGCCGATCGCCTCGGAGGCCACCTGAGTAGCCTCCTTGAGTGCAAAGCCTTTGCCGTGAGGCTTAGTGCTCCTGGCTTGCCCTTACCGGCAGCAGCCTTGGAGCGTGTCTTAGCACCGCTCTTTGCAGTGCCACGAGGCACGATAACGGTCGAAGTGGGGACCTAGACGAAGAGCGCACAGATTGCTGCTCGAGGCTCTAACTGTGAAGTGAGCCTCCGCCGCGCTCGCGCGGCCAAGTCGACGGTTTTCGACTTTGAGAATGAGAGTTTGTGACGAACACCTCTTCATTCTGATTGGTCGGTAAACTGAACCTAAGTGGGGGAGGATGTAACGGGGTACGTAGCCCTAAGTGTATCCTGGTTACATGAAGTGTGACACTTCACACTTCAGGAGTATGACACGTCATACTCCGGGATATTTGGTACAAGGTACCAAGGTCGTTCAAAGCCAACCATTGTTAAATGACATTGCATT
>NW_003303612.1:171293-187782 GCF_000142945.1 Phytophthora infestans T30-4
GATAACCCAGAGCTTAGGAACAAAGGATCACGGTAAGTACGCTAGCGATCTGTCCGGATATGCTATCCGGATAGCCGCTGAGCTCAACAGTCGCCTGAACCCAGCTAAAGGGTCGGTAGAGATCAGAAACGACCACATTTCACTAGATATTTGTAAAAGAAGCATAGGATTAAATAGGGAGAGCCGAAAAGGCTCCCAGAAGATAACAGAGCAGAATTTTCCTAGTCCAAGACACGTGTACACTTTTCCGGTAAGTCCCTGCATAGGGCTGGATTATGCCTGCCGTCAATACTCGAGAGGCATAGCTTGTAGGGTATTGACGGGTAGCGCCAAGAGATTAGGTCGGTCCGGGTAGGACAAAGTCTAGCTACGCGCGAAAGAAAGCCCCGCATACTCAGCGGGCCGGTACGTCGGATAGCCCAGGTGCCGTAGCACTTCTAGCTGAGCAGCCTCTACGCTCGGTGACCTGTAAAAGCGCTCGCGCGCCGTCGTCCATCCTTTGGTGGAGGGCACAGGGTTGTGAACGAGCTCAGCCGAACCAAACTCGGCGGAGCCTCGGAAGTGATCTGACTTGGTTAGTCGGAACCGAGTGGAAGCGAGCCACTCTTCTGTCCCGGGAGGGCCGGACCGCGAGGGGACCACCCTCTGCGCAGGCCATACAACCGCCGACCTAACTCGGCGATTCGCTGTGGTTTGTGTAAGGAATCCACATCTGACGGTATTTGTGTGTTCTACTACACCACATTTACCCCTGGGCGGCTTGGCCGCAATAATAGTATACAAACACTTCTGGTTTTGATGCATAAATGTTAAGGTATTAACTTTGAGCCCTGGTCTTGGGCTGTAAGCTCCTTTGGATAAGGAACTTAGTATTAGGGACTATTTGAGTCGAACGTCTTCGTCTGACGCTAAAGCTACGGCAGCCCCGATGCACTTGGTAGCACTTGTAGTCCATCCCGCTCCTGCGTCGGTTGACTATATCCTCTGCGAGGATGGAACACCCCGTGTTCGCGAATTTGCCCCCGGCGCAGCAGGACGCGCTTACTAAGCTTATGTCGTTGCTTGGCCCGGAGGGCGTGGCTCATCTTGCGTCGCAAGGTCCAGAGGTGGTCACCGCCAGGCTGGAATCGTTCTCCCGCTACGAGAACGCGCTCTTGGAGCACGTTCAAGAGAAGATGAGCGCCGCAGTGGCGGCGGCGTCGATGACACGTGATGAGTCTATGAGACTGAAACCGCTCATGGTGAGCGTAAAAAACTTCGAGGGAAAGGTTGGAGAGAATGGACCCGTGAGGACGAGGTGGCCATGGGATCGGCCCTGCTCCAGTCTGAGCATCAGCGCGTGGCGCTGGCTATCCCCAGACTTGGAGGTCGCGCTCGCGAATGGGCACTAACGTGCGGCACGTCTGTTGACGCTGCATTTCCCAATTGGGATCAGCTAAATCAACAGCTTTCGCGCGTGTTCGCGCCGCCTAATCAGGCGTACCGTATTCGGTCGAAGCTCCTTGCTACCCGCCAGGGTAAGAAAGAGTTATTAAAAATGTCCAAGAGTTGAGAAATCTTATCGCCGGAATGGCGGCGGACCCTCTTCTGGAACTGGTCAGCGTGACCGTGTTCATGGAGGGACTTCGTGTGAGCGCAGCTCGAACGGAAGTGCTCCATGTACACCCTAACTCTTTCGAAGAGGTGGTGGATGTGGCATTGAATGCCGAGCACAACTTCAGGTTGGCTCGACCTGGGTGGAGCGCTAGTAGCGCAAGCTCTTCGAGCGGTCCAGAGCCAATGGACCTCTGCTATGCTAAAGACGAAGAAGCGGAACTTCTCGCTGCGGAGCAGCGCGCCGGCATCCGCCGATGCTTTGTGTGCAATAGCACTTAGTATTTGAAGGCTTATTGCCCTCTGCGCAAAAGGCTCTAGGCTCCGGCGAGCCAACCCTATGGTTATATCGCCGGGAAACGGCAACTCCTAGTAGGCGCGAGGCGGCCTACTGAGAACTGAGTTATGTTGTGCTTCGAGGAGGTAGAGGGCAACTGGGCTCAACCCCGAAGAGAGCTGGGCTCTCTTACGAGAAGCGTGTGTGCAAGCCGGGCTTGCTGGTCGTTCAAGCGAGCGTGAAAGGCTTTGCAAAGTCATGGAGAGTCTTGATCGACTCGGGAGCCTCGGGCAACTACGCTCGTCGCTCCACCCTGGAAGGGAGTCAGCTGTATGCTGAGGCACTGGAAGTGCCAGCGAGAGATATGATCACTGTCCGTCTCGCGACGGGGATACTGGTAATTGTGTCGAAGGTCTCTGTCGATCTTGGAGTGAAGCTTGAGAACTTCGATAGCGTGGAACGCTGTTTGGTCTTAGACCTGGATGCGAGGTATGACCTCATCCTTGGCATGGCATGGCTGAAACGCCATGAGCCATGGATCGACTGTAAGTCAAAAACGCTGGGTGCGTCGCACCCTGCTCCTAGTGGAGCTTTGGTGAGTCATGAACCCACCTCTGCTAGGAAGCAGAAGCGCTTTTGGTGCGAGCACGGGGCCGATGCGGCCGTAGTGCTGGACATTGGTATGTCCGAAAGTGCTAGCAACGAGGTTGCTGTTTGCCCTGAGGGCGTACGTGGTGCGGCACGTTATCCGCTGAGCGGTGCAGGTCAGGTCAATGACCAACTGCTGGGTCCTGGTGAGGACGAACGCGGGAGTGGCGCGTAATCCACTGAGTGGTACGAATCTGGTCGATGACCTACCGCTGCGTGGCCCGAGGGTCGCGGTCGAGCTGCGAGTCGAGGCATCGTGGGCGCGGCCCAGGAGATGCAGGTGAAGTGACACCTTGTTCACTGTGTGAAGGTCAAGGGCCTCTTGGCTCTCAACCGAGTGTCTTGCGAGACACTGTATCCTCTTTCGAGGAGTGATGATGCTGCTGCACCCGGTGTTGGTGATGAAGATGTCGCCACACCGCCCTCATCCACCCGGGCTCGGTCGCGGAGGGAGAGGAGAAGAAGACGCAGGGCGTCTGTGACGTCTTCGACGTCGGACGAGGTGTCCAACGTGATGAGCGGTGAGGCTCCACGTGAATTGCTGTGAACAGCTGCACACACTCGTCAATGAGTGACCGGGGAGGTCGAAGGCGACATCAGCCTTGACACTCTACCCGCTGTAGATACTCCTGCTTGATCTGGACGGATGTTCATCGCCGAGTTTGGCGAAGCCTTGAAGGCAGGCGAGCTAGCCGATGTGGTCCTGCTGGGACCCGAGGAGGAGTTGAACTCCTCATCCGTCGTGACGACGCGGTCCTAGAGGACACCAAGAAGGCGCTGAGCGCAAGAGAGGATCGGCAATCCTAAAAGATCCTTCGGATCCCTTCTACTCAGTGGTGAAGAAGTATGGAGACGTTGTCTCGAAAGACCCACCGACGGGCCTGCCTCAGGCGTGTGTCACGAGATTGACCTCGTTCCTGGAACCAAATACTGCGTAACAAGGCAATGGCCTTTACCGAGAGAGCAGTGTGACGTCATTGACGCATTCTTTCGTGCGAAGCACGAGGCAGGGATGGTGCGTGAGAGTAAGTCTACGCAATCGACACCCATGTTCTGTGTCAGAAAGCCGAACGGCAAGTGGCGCATTGTTCATGCTTTTAACAAGCTAAATGCGGCCACTATCCCGGCGCAAACGCCGATTCATCGCAAGGATGTTCTGCAGAACAACATGGTAGACTGTACGCTGTACAGCGCACTCGACTTGATCGATGGTTACTACCAATTGCTCATGAGAGCGAGCGACATTCCGCTGATAGCGGAGCGTACTCCGAGCGGTATGCTTTGGGAGTAGCTGGTCGTGCCCCAGGGGCTGTCGAACGCACCAGCAACGTTCAATCGTCTTGTGGCGCAGTTGTTTAGGCCCCACCGGGCGTACGCTCAGACGTACTTTGACGATATATTTGTCCATAGTCGTGCTGAGCACGGAAAGTCAGACGTGGAGAACCACATTGACCACTTGCGAGCGGTGCTCGAGTGCATGCGCACTAATAAGCTGTATGCCAACTTGGACAAGTGCGTCTTTGGCGCGGAGGAAATACATTTCCTCGGGTGCTTTATTGGGAAGCGTGGCTTACGGGCAGATCCTGCCAAAGTCAAGGCCATCGTGGACTGGCTGGTTTCCAAGGACCAAAAAGACTTACGCAAGTGGCTAGGCTTAGCCAATTACTTGCACAATTACAGCGCGCACTACGCGGAGATGGCTAGGCCATTATCAGATCTCCTTAAGAAGGACGCACCATGGTGCTGGAACGTCGAGCACGACGCAGCCTTTGAGACTGTGACGGAGATCCTCCTCCAGGCTCCGATCCTTGCGCTACCGGACCCAGATCGTCCGTTTAGCGTCGTCTGTGACGCCTCCGATTTTGCAATCGGTTGTGCTTTACGACAAGCAGACGCCGAAGGGCGTGAACGCGTGATTGCGTTTGCGTCTCGCCAGCTCAAAGCTGCAGAGAAGAGCTATGCAGTTCATGACAAAGAGCTACTTGCAATGAAGTATCTTCTAGTCAAATTCAGGGTACGCCTGCTAGGCTCTAAACCTTTTGTGATCTTTACTGATCATGCGTCGTTACGCACTGCGACACAGTCGCCTCATCTCTCTCAGAGAATGGCAAGATGGCTTTCCTTCTTTGCCGAGTATAACTTCGAGGTGAAGTACAAGCCGGGCCGGCTTAATGTAGTGGCCAATGCGCTCTCGCGCAGGCCGGACTACGAGTTAGCTCATGTCACGACAATGACGTCGTCAGTGCCTGACTTGATACGCCGAGCGTATGCACAGGACGACGTGTGCGTAGCGCTGCTACGGGCTCTTAGGTGCGAAGAGTTTAAAGCACTTGTATGAAAAGACGAGGCCTGGATTCTATTGGGTTCTACATATTTTAACACAGCAAATATGATGCATTGTAGCATGTGCAGATTAGCATGAATAGACAGAAGGTAAAATATTTCTTGTAGCATCTTCTGGTGACACCAGACTTGGTGCCGCAAGTGTTGGAGGTGGTGGTATTTTGGAAGCGCTTGCAGAAGATGCACTTGTTGCCAACGCTGTATCACAGTAAAGTAAAATATACATAATTACACGTACAGGTTAATGATAAATTGATGGAGTGTACCCAAGCACTCGTACCTTTCGGACTTTCATGCGCTGCTGACTGGGATGCAGGTACTCGCACTGGCGACGTGGCCGTCACCATTTTAATAGGGGACTTAGACCTTCTAGCTGGAGACTTAGACAACGATCTCTTCCGTGGGCGGCTTGTGCCCAGGCGGTTGACGCCCAACAGTCGATGCAAGTTGTGCAGTAGCCGCTTTAGCGGCTTCAGCTGCTGTTGTGGCGCGGACTCGGTCGATAGCTGACAGCTGGCTCACTGCACATGCGATACAAGCAATTAGAACACAGATAGCGTAACAATACACAAACCACTTACTTTTCAAAGCGTAGTCCACCACGGCTTGTTCCCTAAGGACGTAGTCGAGGCCAACAGTGTCATTAGCACTACCACCTGGCAGGATATACTTCCATCGCGTCTCAATCCCGCGAGAAAGCGGTGCCTTGGACATCCACCCCAGTTTCTTAAACTCCGACCAGATAAGACGGAAGTGGTTTGTCCCACGCTCTTCCTCGGGAACTGCCGCTGCGTCTTCACGTGGAGCGCTGCTACGCGTCCTTACCATCGCCTTCTTCTCTCCGCGCAAAATCTCAACTGACTGGCCTGGGTGATTTGGCGCGAAAGGTTCCTCTAAAATTCAATATTTTATCTGAATGGTTGTTTCAAACTGTCAGGCTGCATACCAAAAATCGAGAAACTGGAGAGTGGTAATGTAACCCCTACCCTATCTACCCTATGTAGAAAGGCGATCTACCTCTTTTCTTGCTCCAAACCGTTTTATAAAAATTTGTATACCGAAGAAAGTGCAAACGCCTGGGCCATAGTGAAAGCAAACTTATATTTTCTTATGCTGTATATACAGCATAAGCCCTCACAACCGGGGCAGCTTCCTGAACCCTAGCGTAGCTTGTACAGCTAACGGATTGAAGGGGTTAAATAGTCAAACCCACCACAGTACTTCTTATTACTGCGAAGTAATAGGGTGGGGTGGGTCAGAATTAAGAAACAGTACAAAACAATTCGCCACTTAGACACCGATAAAATGGTCAGACATTTACCAAAATATCGCACCGGTCAGAATTGAAATGGGTGACCGTTTTCATTCATTTCTTCAGCTCGCTATGGAATACCGCCAGAGTAAGCAGGCGATGCTGCGTACGTACGGATGGTGCTCCGTAGTTTGCAAAACACATAGAAGTGCTATAAGCAGCTATACATGCTTATCCTTAGCCTCAGCGGATTTTATTGACCACGTAGCACGTCTAAAATCTGCGTACCTTTGTACCAGTTTGAAGGACCTGTATGGCGCCCTGCAACATCACTGCACACCAGAGCCCAAACGGCATCTTGTACCCATGCTTAGAGCAATGCTGAGTGATGCAAAGGCTCCGAATGCTTGCTAGCCGCATGCAAAGGAGGTTGCTGCACGTAGAAGCTGAAGGATTGGAAGGCATACCCATTACAGACTCCGCCCAGAAACTGAAAAGGGTGGACCTTCATAGTTCCCCCAGGTTATAAATTATGTACCGAATATGTAATATCACAATGCAAATGTGTAACGGGGTACGTAGCCCTAAGTGTACCCTGGTTACATGAAGTGTGACACTTCACACTTCAGGAGTATGACACGTCATACTCCGGGATATTTGGTACAAGGTACCAAAGTCGCTCAAAGCCAACCATTGGTTAAATGACATTGCATTTCTATAGGTAACTAATAGTTTGTATTAAACCCGAACTTATCCTACCTATAAATATACTCAGTTTACAATCTACCTTATTTAGGTCACTTCGCTCTCTTTAATAAAAGAGGGGACCTGTGAACTGCCGTTCACTGAGAGTTTGTATACTCTCGGAAGATAACTTCCTCTTGCGCAAGGTGCTGTGTGACCCCGTCACACTTGGTAGAACTTGTAGTCAATCCACGCCATCGCGGGTAGACTACCCGAACCTCCGAAGTTCGTTGCCATGGATAGGAACGACTTCCCCCATTTGAACGACTCTCAGTTCGAGTCGGTTCGGAAGATGGCAGGCATCTTCGGGATGGAGGCCCTGCAGAGCCTGATGGTGTCAACACCGGCTGAGCAGCTCGAGCGCGTCAATGCATTCGACGCGTAGGAGCAGGGCCTCATCGCGCATGTGCGGGAGAACCTGCAGGCTCCGGCGGCGGAAGCAAATCCGCCTCACCCGAAGCCAATACGGCTGAAGGTAAAGCCGTATGAAGGGAAGGAAGGCGAGAACCTTCACTTCTGTGTCCGAGAAGTAGAGCTCGCGATGAACGCGGCTCTGATCTCGACCGAGCAACTGCGTGTTGCTTTTGCACTCTCCAACCTTAGCGGTCGTGCTAAGAGTTGGGTGTACACTCGGGAAGCAACATCCCCTGGATGTTTCACATCCTGGGCTCAGCTGTGCGAACAGCTCCGAGCCGCGTTCCTCCCGGCGAACTACGAGTACCGCCAGCGTTCGCGAATCCTCGCGTGTAAACAAGGAAGGCGCGAGCTGCACGAGTATGTGCAAGAGATACGGGAGCTCACGGCGTCCCTAGTGGGAAACCCACTCAATGAACACATCAAGATGACTGTGTTCATGGACGGCCTTCGAGTGGGCCCCGCACGCACTCAGCTGTTCCGGGTGCAGGCAAGCACCCTTGAAGAGGCGATTCACGTGGCTCTTCAAGAAGAGTACAGCCATCGCCAGGCGCGTACGCCGGCCTCAGCATGGCCTGGGAGCTCCTTGTCGGCTCCCGGCCGAACAAGCCCCAACTGACCAGTTCCCATGGAACTCGGGTCCGCCGAACAGCGTGACATCCGCTGCTTCGGCTGTGGGAAGATGGGCCATTTCAAGCGCGACTGTCCCGCGGAAAGACTCCGCAGACGGTCCTTCCCCAAGCCCGTCCTCAAGGGTCGCTGGCAGAAGCCAGGATCCCGGGGACAGGGGAACGCTGGGAACCAGTAGGGGCGGGGCACCCTACTGGGGAAGAACTAAGTCTTCGTGATGGGTGCGCGGGTGGCGCGTACCACGGGGACTTAGCCCCTGAGAGTCTTCGCACTCTCGAATCGGCGAAGAGCAGCGGCGGGTTGCTCGTAGTACACGGATGTGTACGGGGATACGATCATCCCTTTAGAATCTTGATTGACTCTGGGGCGTCGAAGAATTTCGCACGCCGCCAGACGGTTGCTCGTAACAGCAACAAGTTGTCCGAAGCTTTGAGAGAAAACAAGGGCAACGGGACGGTGTCAGTGCGACTGGCCGACGGGAAGGTCGTCACTGTCCCCAACGTCCAAGTGGATCTGGCTGTCAAGTTTGAAGACTTTGACAGCCTCGAACAGCTCACTGTTCTCGATCTGGATCCATATGATATGATCCTGGGCATGCCCTGGCTTGAGAAGCACGAGCCCTGGATCGACTGGCGAGGCAAGGCAATCGGTGCCAGCCGCCGTGCGCAGTCCGACAGAGCATTGGTGAGTCATGTTCCCACCTCTGTCAGGACCCGGGGCGCCCGCGAGGGCTGCCAGGGTACCAAAGCATCCGGCAGATGCTTGGGAGTCGTCGACGTATATGACGACTCCGAGGATGTTTTGATGGTGGCCGCGCCCAGAAGAGGCGCTGGCCAAGTGGGTAACTTAGGTCCACAGGCGGGTAACTTAGTTCCGCAGACAGCTGCAGCTGTCATGAACACTGAGAGCAGCGTGTTCAGAGTGGGTAACAGAGCTCCACTCACGGTCGCCCAGACCTTAACTGAAGAGGAAGACGTCGGATACGCTTCCTGTGTGGGTAACACAGTGCCACACGCGGTCGCCCAGACCCTAACTGAAGAGGAAGGCGTGAACACGCTTCCTGTGTGGGTACAACAGTATCACACGAGGCCACGAGTGCCTCGGATGTCGTAGCGACGACTTCCTAGACGTGGGCAGCAAAGCTCCCCGTCACAGACGCCGTCGGCAACGACGCCGCCGCCGCCTCAAGTCGGATCCGAACTTCGTTCCGATCGACGTCGCTTCAAGCGACTCGGAGTCCAGGGCCCGGGCTCCTCCGACAAGGCCGGTGGAAGAGTGTTATCACATCTTCGATGGCGAGACAGGTTTACCCGTCAAGGCATCTGGTGTCCACTTGGAACCGTTGCCAGAGGTTGCGGAGATACTGAACCTCGAGGAAATGACGGCTGAGTCTTTCCTGGCCAACCTCAAGGCTGAAGAGATTGCTGAGATGGTACTCATGAGACCTGAGACCACTCAGGAGGAGCTGAACTCCTCCTCTGTCTTGGACGAGAACGTCCTGGAAGACATGAACAAGCAGCGTCAGGCGCGCTTGGGTTCTGAGATTCTCAAGAACCCCAAAGATCCGGTGTATCCTTTGGTGACGGAGTATGCGGACGTGGTGAACAAACACCCACCGACCCAACTCCCACCGGATCGAGGCGTACGGCACGAGATTGATCTCGTGCCCGGCACAAAGTATTGTGTCACGAGGCAATGGCCTCTCCCGCGCGAACAGTGCGAGGTCATTGATGCCTTCTTCGCCGCGAAAGCGAAGGCAGGCATGGTGCGGGAATCGAAATCCCCGCACTCGACGCCGACTTTCTGCGTTCGGAAGCCGAACGGAAAGTGGCGTCTGGTTCACGCTTATAACAAGCTGAACAACGCAACGGTGCCGGCCCAAACACCGATCCCACGAAAGGATGTGTTGTTGAGCAACATGGCCGGGAGCGTACTGTACAGTGCGCTGGATTTGGTAGACGGATACTACCAAATCCTGATGCGCGAGAGTGACATCCCGCTCACCGCGGTAAGCACTCCAAGCGGCATGCTTTGGGAGTGGCTCGTCATGCCGCAGGGCTTGTCTAACGCCCCAGCGACGTTCAATCGTCTGGTGACGCAATTGTTCCGCCCTTAGCGTACCTTCGTACAGACGTACTTCGACGGCATATTCGTCCATAGCCGTGCCGAGGGAGGCAAGACGGCCATGGAGGTGCATCTAAGTCACCTCCGTCGAGTGTTGGACGTGATGCGAGCGAACAAGCTCTACGCCAACATCGACAAGTGCGTTTTCGCGTCACCAGAGATTAAAGTTCTCGGTTGCTTCGTCAGCAACGTGGGCGTTCGGGCTGACCCAGACAAGGTCAAGGCCATAGCAGCATGGCCGACGCCCCGATCCCAGAAGGATCTTCGAAAGTGGTTGGGCTTGGCCAACTACCTTCACAAGTACAGGGCTGGGTACGCGGGCTTCGCTAAGCCCTTGTCGAGCCTCCTTCAGAAGGCGTCGACTGGCGCTGGGAACAAGAGCACCAGGATGCTTTTGACAGCATCAAGGCCAGTCTCCAAGAGGCCCCTGTCCTGGCTCTGCCGGACGAGACGAAGCCGTTTAGCGTCGTCTGCGATGCCTCCGATTACGCCATCGGGTGTGCATTGCTGCAGGACGGCACGGCTGGACAGGAACGAGTCATCTCGTTCCAGTCCCGGCAGCTCAAAGCCGCCGAGCGGAACTACCCTGTCCATGACAAGGAGCTCCTGGCAATGAAATATGCCCTTGTGAAGTTCCGTGTTCACCTTCTGGGCTCTAGGCCCTTTGTGATCTACACAGATCACGCGTCCTTGAGGACGGCGACTAACTCGCCTCACCTCTCCCAAAGGATGGCGAGGTGGCTGTCCTTCTTCGCGGAATACAACTTCCGCGTCGAATACAAGCCGGGCAAGCTCAACGTGCTTGGGGACGCTCTCTCTCGGCGTCCCGACTATGAGTTGGCCCACATCACGCGAATGACAACGGATCTATATGATCGGATACGCATGGCGTATCGGGACGATGAGGCTGTCGCGCCTATCGTCAAGCTCCTTAAGGCCGGAACGAGCGCGAAGTCCGACTGGCTCTCGTCGCGACAACGCTCACGGCTCCACCGATATGAGTTGAAGGGGGGCCTCCTCTATTCTCGGGTGGAGCCCACTGATCCTCCACGGGTGATCGTACCCAACGACGAGGATCTGAAGTTCGACATCCTTGCGGAGGCGCATGACGCGGCCTCCAGCGGCCACTTGGGCCGCGAGAAGACCTTTCTGTCGGTCTCTCAGTCCTTCTGGTGGGCCCACATGTACAAGTGGGTCGCCCGGTACGTCAAGACATGTGAAACATGTCAGCGGGTCAAACCCGCAGGGCACTCTTCGGCTCCACTACAAAGCCTGCTCGTACCGGCTGATTGTTGGAAGTCGATGAGTCTTAACTTCATCTTTGGGCTTCCCGCCGACGGACACGGCAACACCGGAATTTTGGTGTTCGTGTGTCGGCTGAGCAAGATGGTACATCTTGCTCCAGTTCCCGTCACTGTAACGGGCGAACAAACCGCAAGGTTGTTCGTCGATGGCGTGTTCCGCTATCACGGTCTCCCGGAAACGATTGTCTCGGACCGAGACCCGCGGATCGCTGCCGCGTTTTGGAAAACGCTGTTCCCTTTACTGGGAACTCGTCTGCAGATGTCCACTGCGGACCATCCGCAGACCGACGGCCAAACAGAGCGCGTCAATCGAGAGCTCGAGGACACTCTGCGCAGTGTGTGCGCAGCAGCACCACGTACGTGGTCGACGCAGCTTCCAGTTGTTGAGTTTGCGCTCAACAACGCGGTGCACGCGTCCAAGGGGTTTACGCCGTTCTACTTGAACGGCTTCCGCCACCCCAGAGTGCCTCTCATTCTTCGAGGAGACACTGACTCCTCTATTCTAAGTGGGGGAGAGGCTCGGAAAGCCCTTTCCTCCCAGGTCTCGGATGTAAGACCAGTTTCGCTGCGGAAACAGGTGGAATCCTTTATGGATACCAAGCTGAACATTGTCAGCAGGGTCCGCGATGCCATGGCAGCAGCCCAAGATAAACAAAAGGAGTACTCAGACAAACAAGGAAGAGGAAACTTAAGTATATTTGAGGTTGGGGACTTAGTGTTGCTAGACACGAGGAACCTACCTCTAGCCACTGTTAGCTCTGTCGGCAGCAACAAACTGAAGCACCGCTTCATCGGACCTTTTGCAGTCCTGGCCAGACATGGTGCGTCGTACACCATCGACCTTCCAAAGTCAATGACGACGCACCCGACGTTCTATGTCGGACGTCTTAAGCGGTACTTTGACCCGCAGGGGGTTGCTGACTCGCAGATCCCCCTTGACCCAGCTCCTCGAAGCGAGGGCCGGTCACAGTCGTCGACGAGGGCGTCGGAGCAGGCACCCAAGTCTCGGTCGGGACGGCAAGGCTGCGGTCAAGACCGTACGCCGGAGGGGCTCCATACGAACGGACCCCGGCGCCATACGCCGAGTACGCTGAGTACGCCGGGTACGCACCATACGCGTACGTCTGGGAGTGTGCCGCAGGCGGCTCCGGACGTGCAACAAAGCCTCGATCCGTCGGATCATGCGAAAGGCCTCGTCCAGATCGGACGAAGAGGCCCGGCGATCCACCCGCAGGTGCAGGCTCGCGACCCTCTCGCTCCACCAGGTCCAGGCGGCCCGCAAGACGAGCGAGCTCGCCCTGATTCCCGTCCCTGGGGCGGCAGCATTACCCGCCCAGTCCCAAGGCCCAAGTGCAATCTCAAGCACGAGGACACGTTGACGGAGGCGGTCAACCCTCAGGGTCCTGTGTCGGACCCGCAGTCGGAGCACTCGGACGAGAGTGGCTCTCGGGAGGCGCCGAGTACTCGTACTCGTACGAGGGCACCTCCGCCCCTGCTTGACCGGAATGGAGAAGCCCACTTCCACGTGGAGCGGATCCTCCAGGAGCAACGGTGTCGCGGCAAGCGACTGCTCCTCATGAAGTGGAGGGGTTATGCCCACTCCGAGAACTCGTGGGAGCCGATTGAACGGCTCCTGATTGACTGCCCGAAGGCTGTCGCAATCTGAAAACAGAAGCGGCGGCAGCTTCATAAGTAGTCCGGGGCTTCTTGCCCGAACGGGGTACGGTCGATGAATACATACCGTACCCGCGCTCATCGTGAGCGCTAGAAGCCGCGCGCTTCAGGATGTCCCTTGGCAGCATACGCTTGCTGATCAAGTGGGCAAACCTCACACGAAGATCACGCTGGTACAGGATGTGGGACAGCTGCTGATCTTCATGGAGTTCCCGTAACGCCGTGGGTGAGTACTTGAGAGTCTCCACCCACGCCCAGAACATGTCCTCACAAGAACTCCACGTGGGACAGTTCTCGGGCATAACCCAAAGGTATCCTTAAACAGGATAGAGACCACCCCGGGTCTCAGGCTTCTTACGACAAGTCGTGAAGTCCTTAAGGGGAATGCGGTGTGGCGCGAGAAGCACACACCGAGCAGCCTCCAAGTTGTCGACGAACAACTGTTCTTTCTGAACAAGGGCTCGTTCATAGATGCCCCTAGAAGTGTGGCCGCCCACAAGGCCACGAGGAGCGACGAGAAGCTCTAAGAAGAGGTCAGCCCCAGAGCTCTCCTCGGGAGGCCAATACCCTCTTGAGTTGATGGCAGCTCCCTGGCTGACGGGTGCCGCCACCGAGCCCCCACGCACACGCTGGGCAGCTTGGAAACCCTCCTGCTGCTGGTCGAGGTCATTCGAGACCTCCCGGGGCTCAACAATGGCACCCTCCTCTTCCTCTTCTTCCTCCTTCTCCTCCTCTTCATCCGAGGAGCCGAAGAGACTCTGATAGGAGCGTCGAGTCTCCTTCTCCTCGCGGAGTGGAGACTTAGGGGCGGTACGCTTCTTTGAGGGCTTGGCGCCTTCGGCTTTAGAGGCCTTAGCGCGCGCAAGACCCTCGGCAAGCGAGAGACGTTTGCGAGGATTCTCTTCTCATCGCCACCGGCTTTGGGAGCGCCCTTAGCCTTAACGGCCGGACTCTCAGAGCGCACAGAGGTCCTGGGACTGTGATCACCCTGACCCCCAGCGCGCGACTGCACGCTACCTACTTTGTGCTCACTGGGCACTGGGCTGTGCCCTCCCACAGAGCCCGCAGGAGCATCGTGAGTGCTCTCGGACTCGGCATCGTCTTCACTGCCCGAGTTGAACTCGCGTTCTACGAACCGAGGGTTTGGACGGTTGTCTGAAGACGAGGGCGACGGACTGCGGCGCCTGCTTGCGCGCTTGTCCGCAGCCGCGTCACTTGAGGAACCGATCGCCTCTGAGGCCACCTGAGTAGCCTCCTTGAGTGCAGAGCCTTTGCCGTGAGGCTTAGTGCTCTTGGCCTGCGCCTTACCGGCTGCAGCCTTGGAGCGTGTCTTAGCACCGCTCTTAGTAGTGCCACGAGGCATGTTAACGATCGAAGTGGAGACCCAGACGAAGAGCGCACAGGTTGCTGCTCGAGGCTCTAACTGTGAAGTGAGCCTCCGCCGCGCTCGCGCGGCCAAGTCGATGGTTTTCGACTTTGAGAATGAGAGTTTGTGACGAACACCTCTTCATTCTGATTATACGGTAAACCGAACCTAAGTGGGGGAGGATGTAACGGGGTACGTAGCCCTAAGTGTACCCTGGTTACATGAAGTGTGACACTTCACACTTCAGGAGTATGACACGTCATACTCCGGGATATTTGGTACAAGGTACCAAAGTTGTTCAAAGCCAACCATTGGATAAATGACATTGCATTTCTATAGGTAACTAATAGTTTGTATTAAACCCGAACTTATCCTACCTATAAATATACTCAGTTTACAATCTACCTTATTTAGGTCACTTCGCTCTCTTTAATAAAAGAGGGGACCAGTGAACTGCCGTTCACTGAGAGTTTGTATACTCTCGGAAGATAACTTCCTCTTGCGCAAGGTGCTGTGTGACCCCGTCACATTGATAGTATAGTTTCGGCGCTTGCTTTTCACCATGGCAACTTGGGAATGAGCAACCGACAAGAGGAACGAGAGAAGTTGTGGTCAAACACTGACAGCCAACCACCTCCTATTACAGCTATAATTACACATGTTACTGTTATATGTAGTAGGCGTTGTATTTTGCTATGTGTTCTTTACGAATATTTTATCGCGAAAGTTATAATTCAATTATTTTATTAAAGCGCCTAGGCGTAGTGTGCGGGGGAAGACGGTAGTCATTTCTCGGGCAGTAATCTTACCGACAAGAGCAGTATATAGAAACTGCAAGCAGCGACAGAAGCAGTATATTATTAGCAACGGTGCTTAGAGAAACACAGGACCATGTGTATTTGACTTGTTTCAGTCGGAACGTGGGAAGGAGTAGCGACTAGCTTAAGTTCGTAAAAATTAAAACACGAACTCGATTTGAAATTTGGTTGCGAAAGCCCGTCCCTGTGACGGGCTTTCGCATTAAGCGTGGATATTGGTTGTGACGGTCACAACTAATATCCACGCTTTTGAAAGGATACTTTGATCTATGAAGCTTTGATTATTAAAAAACAAATCATGTTTAATGCAGTGGCGGTATCGGTAAGCTACCGACGGTAACTGTACTGGAAAAAATAGGTACTTCGGCTAAAGAAAAAGCAGGTCTGCAGTTCAGACTGTACCGTATTTGAGATCTCCTACTTCAGAGTGATCTCTTAATCCAGACTGCCCTCCAACCAATCACATATCGAGAATGGAACAGCGCACAAGTCTAGATCTCCTAATTCAGAGTACAAAAAACGTGCTAAACTGTAACTATCCACCCAGAAATTCGCAATGGCGCGCACTCCCCTCACGGCCATCGGAAAGGGAGAACCCGTATTTCTGGCACTGGCAAGCCTCCCAAGAAGTTCAAGCGCGTTGCCATTTCATACGCCTACAAGCTTTCGGTTGTGGAGGGAACCTGATTGGGAGCTGCTACGACGGTTGCTGGAAGAAGTGCCCGTCGTGCGCCATGCTGTGGATACGCGTCACGACAGAAAACTTCGTAGTTCCCGAAGAAGAACTTGATAACTAAATTGTTTTGTTTAAATAATACGTGATAGAGATGCGTCGGTACATGTACAGATCTTGTGTATTTTGCAACAATACAACTTCAAAAATATTGGGTCTGAAGTAGGAGATCTCAAATACGGTACTGCAATGCAGACCAGTTTTTTTAACCAGTACTTGTAGCTTCCTGCAGTGCAGAATCAGACGTTTTCTCGCCCGGCTGTCAGCATTCTGTAACCTTTACAAAATGCTGACGGCCTTTCAGTTTTCAATAATGTCAAGGTACTTTAACAGCACATAAATGTATCATACACTGCATAAGGGGGAGTCGAACATCGCAAAAAACGTTTCCTCCGGGTTACGCTCACATTTTTGACAACGACCAGCTCACTTATAAAGTAAGCCACCTCCGGAGGTGACTTACATTTAAAATGAGCTAGCTCTTTTTATTCCTAAAGAATCCTCCCTTCCAACCACCGACCAGACCGGCATGAAAATGGAGGAAGGCGCGTATATGGCTGCGTCGCTCT
>NW_003303612.1:188520-191071 GCF_000142945.1 Phytophthora infestans T30-4
ATTCCTTGAAGTGATCATTACGGGACGATCGGATTTTCTACACCGGTTGCGGCACAGCGTGCGTGGATGTGTCAATGATGTGTCCTAATTGGTGACATAGCGTACAAGTTATTGTACAGAATGTCTTACCATACAAAATATGTTCTGGACCCAATCCTGCATAAGTCGATACATCACCTTTTACAGGAAAGATAAATCAATGGTGCCAGGAAACTCTCTGAAGACAGACTCATAAAATTCAATCACATCTCTTTTTTCTTCCTTCTACTCAAGCTCCTCCACCTTCCTCGCCTCACCTTCAATAGGTTATGAGCTCAACGCAAGCCTCCACCGCTGACGACCGCGAGTTTCCGCGCCTCAATGGCCGGAACTTCATCATCTGGAAGACCCGCGTCACTGCCGCCCTCGAAGGAAAGAACCTTCTCGGCTACGTCGAGCGTATCGACTACACCGGTGACTCCGACTACGAGTTCGACTCCGATGAAGAGCTCAACCCGGCACTGTCCGACATGAACGACATGTCCGCCGCGCTTGATGCTGCCGGTGCTCCCAAGGCCGACGAAATAGTGGGCTCCTCACCGAGCGAGTCCTCCTCTGATGCCAGCTCCGCAAGTTCGGATGCACCCACAGCCGGAGACGACGGCGATGTGGAAATGGGACAGGAGAATCCCCCCGTTATCCAGTCATTCACTGCTCAGAAGCGGGATGAACTGAAGCGAGCAGAGAAGCTGAGGGCTAAAAGCCAGAGGCTGAGCTCGAAAAAGCTTCGACTCAACGAGGCAAAAGCAAAAGCTTTCCTTTATCAAGACCATCGATGACCAACATGTTCTCATGGTCAGGACAGGACTACTGCGTTGAGATCTTCAGACGATCTGTAGCAAGTACGAAGGTGCTGCCATCCACGGCGACCCGTATCATGTGCTATCATACCTGATGGCACTGAGGTATGAAGAAGGTTCAGACCTTACGGGGTTCATAATTGACATCGAATCTGCCATGAAAGGTTGCCTCCGAAGCCACAAATAGTGTGCTCAGTGACGAACAGAAGTCACTCTACTTGTACCATGCGCTACCTGGAAAATGGAAGCAGCAACTATCGGTCTGGAAGGGTAGCAGGAAATTCATTCCCTACGAAGAGCTAAAGCGTCACATCGAGGCCAAGGTGCAGCATGAACTGGCGAAAAACCGCTACACGCTCAAACAAGGAACACCCGAATCGAGGGAACCCGAAACGAGCAGGCCCTACAGGCTTTAGCACCTGAACCAACCTTGGTTCAAGCTCCCTATCAAGAGAGCAAGGCTCTCATCTCAACGATGAGCTGTACATACTGCCTGCGCACCAACCACGATACTGTCGACTGCTATGTTCTACAGCGCCACCTACAAAATGGTCAGGTAAAGGCAGGAACGGTGCTTCCCGCCAACTTTAAGCTGAAACCTTCGTCCAATCAAGCTCGACAGCATCCTTACAAGGACGGTTTCGGCGGCAAGTCACGAAACCAAAATCGGAATGACTACAAGAGCAAGCGGAACAGCAATCGAAACAGAAGCCAGAACGGCAACCAGAAGAATACATCTGGAAAATCCAAGCGTCACAATAAATATCACGGTCGCCGCAAGGACACCGACTCCGACAACGAGTATGGAATCATAGCCATCACCACTCTGGACCTCAGACAAGAAACAGAGGCTGTAAGTCTCACCGCCCAAGATGCGGAGCATGCCCCGGTGTGGACTATCAATTCAGGCTGCACTCGCCACGCTACGTCCAATCCGAAGTGGTTTGAGAAGCTGATCTTAAGTGCTGGCAAGTCAATCACTGTCGGCGGCAATCACCAGATTCCGATAAAAGGAACTGGTGATGTCAAGATGACAATCAAGGACACGAAGGGAAAGGAACGAGAAATATCCTTGGCCAACGTGCTATATGCGCCCCAGCTGAAGTTCAACCTACTCTCCGTGCGCCAAGCCGTCGAAGATGATTTCAAAATCAACTTCCCCAACGCAAAGAAGTGCGTTCTGTCTTCGCTAGCCGGACCAAATTTGGAGCCAAAAATGGTGGAGGGGACTCGACTCTACCAAGTTTCCAGCGAGGCCGGCCACCTTCCAGTCAGGTAGCCCATGTGGCCACCTTCAGGTTAAGCCTTGATAATGGTATACTTTGGCATAAAACGAATGGGTCATCCTTACCTTCGCATTATGCAGGGATATGGGCTAAAGGCAACACTGTCATGGACATGGACCTGAAGGACTTTGGATTCCAAGAAAGACTACTTTTGCTCTTCCTGCACATACGCCAAGGGCCCATCGTAACCCAATTCATAAACGTACCGTTGAACGGGCAAAGGTTCCCTCTTGGAAAGGTTCATTCTGATATGGGCTGGTCCATTACCCGTCCCCACACCTCCTCGGGGTGTTCAATTATTTTTCTGACCTTTTATAGGATGACTACTCACGGGTACATGTTTCATCTACATCATCAAGGCGAAAGTCTGGAGCTTGTACGAATGCTATGGAAGGATTTTCGCAAGAAAGCACAAAAACGTTTTTT
>NW_003303612.1:191171-193468 GCF_000142945.1 Phytophthora infestans T30-4
GTGCGAGCAGATTGCAGAATGAGGTGTCGGACGAAGACAGAGCCGTACTACGTGCTGGAGCACGAGGAAGTTCCACTTTGTACTGTTTTCTTCCAGTCTATACAAATAACGCTGGGATATAGCTACCGATCCAGTACATATTTCCAGACAGTTATTGAACAAAAAACCAGTACACTTAAGTTTGCAGCTAATAATGGTTTTTGTAGCCCTATTCACTTATAAAAACTAATGTCTCCGCGCACTACATCAAAGTGTTTGGGTGTACTGCGTACGCTCACATCCCTGAGATACACCGCACAAAACTAGAACCACGTGCTAAGAAGTGCATGTACTTAGGACTCCCATCAAACAAAAAGGGATATAGACTCCTTGACACGAAAGAAAACCGTGTTATCTACAGCAGGGATGTTGTGTTTAGAGAAGACGAGTTCCCACACTTGGAATTCCTCAATACACCCGCAATCTCGGACCAAAATGGCCCCGCACCGACACTATCACCGTCGCTACCAACACCACAATTGCTACCTCCAATAGCCTCACTACTAAAACGCAGCGTCAATGCGCTTGCCGCGGAAGTAGTAGTAAAGATGAAGAAAGTCAAACACAAAACGAACGCTCAGAACGAGAATGAACACTCGTGTCTACTTGATGATCCACTCGACATTAACGAACGAAAAGAGCACCTCACTCATATCTACGCTTTATTGGCTATCAGACACATATCTGAACCAAAGACGTTCCTAGAATCCCAGAAACTACCAGAAGCACAACACTGGGAGAAGGCAGCCATTTGTGAATACAAATCATTGATTGACAACAAAACGTGGGTCCTCACAAAACTACCGACAGGGAGAAGGGCCCTACAGTGTCGATGGGTATTCGTTGTAAAATACAATGGAGACGGCAGTATTGACCGCTATAAAGCTCGCCTGGTAATAAAAGGTTTTTTGCAAAAGTATGGCGTTGACTACGATGAGATATTCTCTCCAGTGATCCGCATGGAAGTGCTGCGACTTTTACTGACGATTGCAGCACTCCTTGACCTTGAGATCCATCAAATGGATGTTAAAACCGCTTTCCTGAACGGATACCTCGATGAGGAAATTTACATGCTGCAACCTGAAGGGTTTACTGTTCGTGGAAAAGAGCACTTAGTCTGCAAGCTTTTGAAGAGCCTATATGGTCTCAAGCAGGCACCTCGGATCTGGTATCTTACCCTGTGCTCTTTTCTTCTCACCATGAAATTCCACAAACTCATCAAAGACCAATGCGTTTTCATTGGAGTTGTGGATGGAGCTACATGCTACATTCTAGTCTATGTGGACGACCTCCTCATCATAGCCCCTACGCTTGATATCATTAACAACATAAAGAACGCTCTCAAGCAGCGCTTCAAAATGTCTGATCTCGGTGAAGCTCAATACATCTTAGGCTGGTCAATCGTACGCAACCGTACGGACCGAACCATTTTCATCCACCAAGAGAAGTACGCTACCAAAGTCCTGGATCGCTTCTCTCATCTTGATGCACACCCGGTTGGTACACCCGCTGCTCCCAGTGTGAAGCTGACGGAGGCCATGTGCCCCCAAACGCCAGAAGAAAAACATGAGATGAAAGCGATCCCGTACAGAGAGGCAGTTGGTAGCTTCATGTACTTAATGATGGGAGCTAGATCTGATCTCGCATATTTTCTACGAGAAGTCAGTCAAATCCTGGTGAACCCAGGAAAACCTCACTGGAATGCCGTTAAGAGAGGATTGAAGTACTTAAACGGTACGCGCAATCTTGGCATCACCCTTGGTGGAAAGCAAAATCTAGAGCAGTATAAGTCAAAGCATTATCTCACTGCATACTCCGACGCAGACTATGCCAATTGCCTAGACACACGACGATCTGTGGGAGGCTATATCGCATATATGTGTGGAAGCCCAATTTCATGGCAATCGAGAAAGCACCACACCGAAATTCTATCCACAACAGAGGCGGAATACATAGCCCTATGTCACTGCATGCAAGAAGTTATTTTCTTAAAGCTTCTTTTAGTAGAGCTTGAACACGAAAGCTCACATGCTAGTACCCTATTTGAGGACAATTAAAGTTGTATTAAACTTTCCTACAACCCAGAACTGCATGGCAGAAGCAAGCACATTGACATTCGGTATCACTTTGTACAAGAAAAAGTAGAGCGAAAAGAATTTGAAATTATGTACTGCAACACCAAAGAAATGGTAGCAGACATTTTTACAAAAGCACTATCAAAACCCCTTTTTATAAATCTAAGAGGGTCACTATGTAAG
>NW_003303612.1:209557-227523 GCF_000142945.1 Phytophthora infestans T30-4
TCCCCAGTCAACTCGGTTTCGACTAGCCAAGTCGCCGAGGATTCAGTTTCGCTACTGTTGTCGCTGGGGTTCGAGAACGAGACGTACCCATCGACGATGTCGCTCCAGGATTGGAGTCCACATTAAGCCGGAGCTGCTCTCCAGAAATGGAAGAAGAAGCTTCGGAAGGCGTTTGGCGCTGTTGGCATCAATGCCGGAAAACAGCCTGTGAGTCGACCGATGATTCAAGATAAAGATCCGTCCAAGATTCCACTGCCACCGACGCCCCAACGACTCGTTCGTACTCCTCCGACCAAGCGTGGACCTGAGCGTGGTGCCTTTGGCACTACCGAAGCTTCACCGTACTTTCAAGACTCGCACATGGTTACGCCACGTTCGGAGAGCCGTATGCAACGTATTTACGCAAGTAACGAGGGTTCGTTCGGTCGCCGAGGCGGTGCGCGAGCTCCCAAAGGTGGTGCCGGACGTCGTCAAGTCGACAGCGATGGTTCGTCCAGTGACGATGACATTTTGGTGCGTACATTCGACGAGGAAGATCCTCAACTCGAGTTGATGCGCCAGATGAATGAGCTAGCGACGCTGAACGACGTGGACTCGACACCGAGGATTGAAATGGCTTCGCACCGACCGCTGGATCGCATCACGCCGTTCTCAGGCTCTCGCAACAAGAGCGAGAACTGCATACAGTGGCTCCGTGGGTTCGTCTATGAAATGACTGGAACCCACACAGATGCCGATAAATGGTGCATTCCATTTGAGCTAAGTCTCCGGGACGGGACCATTCATTGGTTCCGTCAACATCCGAAGAAGACGAAGCGCAACTGGAAGCTGCTGAGCGATGCATTCATCCGCTACTACTGCTTGCACTTCACGCAGACGGCCCTATCGCGGTAATACTCCGCCAAGCGGGAACGTAATGAACATCTGTGCGACTACATAAACAGGCTGAATGGCTACGCTCGGACCGCCCGTTTACACTTCGAGAAGAGTGGTCGCGACGCGAAAGAACACATACAGCAGCTCCTGGCAACATACGATGATGACAAGCTGGCGGAGAGTCTCTACCACGCTCGAGTCGCCGACATTAACGAGCTCGAAGAGATCATCGAAGATGTTCTCAAGGGCAAGGAGAGGATGGCCAAGCGTGACAGTGAGTACCGATACTCCAAGTGTCGTGACGCGCGACGTGACGATGGGTACACCCGCAACAATCGGCGTGATGACCGTCGCCGCGATGACAACCGCAACAAACCAAGGGTGACACGCATTGAAGCCACGGTGGATGACCTACTAGCTGAATTAGAAGGTCGTGAAGCTGCTCAAGGGGGCAACGAGTATTCAAATGAAGATCCGAACGCTTACGACGATGTCTAAGATGAGTACAACGACTTTCAGCCCGATAATACGGATGGTGATTTCTCATTGGATGAAAACGACCGATACCTCGCCGCTGCTAACGAAAATGAGCGCCGTGCAGCTGCTGAAGGCACCTACGCACGTTCAGACAACCGTCAACCGCGTGGAAACATGCCTAATCGCGAGACTGGCTTCAATCAAGATCGCCGAGGTGGTGACCGTGGGTTCAATCAGGACCAACGCGGTCGACGTGACTTCAACCGAGACGACCGACGCCCACAGTACGGACCATGCGCGGTGTGCGGTGGCATGAGTCACTCCGCCCACTACTGTAACAAGCGATGCAAGTTCTGCAAGCAGCTCCACGATGCTGGACAATGCGAACTTTTCCGCAACTTCCAAGACCTTGCCAAATTTGTGCGCACTAAAGGCACGAAGGAGGAACTCCCGCCAGAACTCAAGGCCGTCGTTCAAGAACGTCATTTAAACTAGGCAGCCCGCCAACTACAACTGGGTTGGTCCCTATCGGGCTGCCACAGTTAACCGAGCCTTCAATGGAAGCAGAGTGTATCTTTGCTTTCATGGGGCAGAGTGAATGGCCTGATAATTACGTAACAAGTGTGAGCGCGACGAAAAATGAAAAGGAGAGGAGTAGAATCCTCGGTGGAGGTGTTGGAGAGAGAGTGGAGTGTGCTGATGCTGATGGGGGCACCAGCGAGGGTTCGTTCGGCTTGGTTTCGAGTGCAGCGCGAGACGATCCCAAGGGTCACTCCAAGATGATGAAGTTGAACCCTGGCAAGAGACAGGGGTGGTGGTCGGCCAAGAAATTCGACCGACGGATCAGAATGAGAGCTCTAATGCAAGGCGCTGTGAACGACCAGCGAACGAGGATCCTCCTCGACACAGGAGCGAACGTTAGTGTGATCACTGACGCCTTTGCCAAGAAGTTGCGACTCCGAGATGTACCCGATCACGGACGCCGCATTGACATTCAAGGAATCAACGAAGGCAAGGTGTCTACGACGCGACGAGCCTGCGTCAAGATTACGCTCGGATGGGAGATGGTGTACGAGTTTGAGATGTGGGTAATGGCGCATAGTGCAGGCGTCGACGTGGTACTCGGGACCGACTTTATGATCTCAGCTGGAATCCGGTTGGACCTGTTTCACGGCACGGCGCAATTACCGCACGAAGTCCAAATCCCGCTGATAAAGACCAAGAACATGATCGACAGCGAAGAATACGGCTCCCATGTTAACGCCGGGCCACCCGAGCGTTTGGACATTCAAGCGCACGAGTGGCGAGAATATCGACTAGCGAAGCGTCAGGTCGGGCTGGAAGAACACGTACTGTGGGTTCGTCGAACGAACAAGTTAATCCCGTCAGTGACGAGGTTTCGACGTGGACGGCCTTAGAGCATTCGATTGACCAACGTGTCTGATCGAACAGTGTACCTACCAGCACACGACTCGATCGCGATGTGGATTCCAGATGGGGATTTGTCACGAGGTGACGGCTATGTGCGTCTGGAGTCAAAGAAGTACCAAGACTGGCAAGTGTTGGCCTACGAAGGTTGTAGAGACCGCGATCTCTTTCAGCGTGAATGTGAAATCTCCGAACAATGGCTTGCAACTCAGCCTTCGGCAGTTGATCGACCGAGCTATCCAGAACCCAGTGGGGTGCTAGCACGACCTCTAGAAGAGACGCTAGTTGATTCTAGTGATCGTCTGACGTGTGCAGAGCGCTGGGCACTGATCCTGGAAGAACGTGAACAAGTGGAAGCCTGTCTGGCGTCTGGGGTGACAGCCGGGAATTCGGCCGACGGTCAGCCTTCCGCAGAACCTTTGGACACGTACGCTACAACCCATGGCGGAGGCAATAACGCGAACGAAGCCTCGGTAGTGCGTACACACGAGCTACTGAGGCCGGTAAACGTGGCACGTACGCCAACGAGTGTTAGTGTCCAGTCAGGGGTGACCACGGAAGCGACAAACAACGGCACTGGATTAAATGGAGTCACCTGTTTTGACGAAGCTGTCCCGGCCTTGTGTGTCACCAAATCTGCGAACGAGACATCGGTGGTTGATCCAGAGGATGCAGGCATCGCGCTGAAGGTGTTGAGTACGGCACCGAGTATTCATTGCAAGATTGGTGCGAATTCCGAAATGTCAAGACAGCCGCAGAACGAGGAGCTGAACAAAAGTCAACAACCCAATATGTCGGCGGCCCACGCATTCAATATTGCAAAAAGACGACTCGGCAGATGGCCCAGAGATGGGAAACCAGGATGGGAAGGAGATGGACCATGCACCGACTATTGAAATCAAAGCGGATGCCGATGTTGAGTCAAGGGAAGAATCCATAGCGACGTTGGACGGAACGTACATCTCGGTTGCTCGAGTGTTAGCATCCGAAGGAAATGAAGCAACGGATGATACGAGAAATGATTTCTACGAGCACCCAGTTAGCAATATTGGCTTGGAAGACTACGCGAAGGAGCTGGCATTCCTGCCGGACCTGACCGAAAAGATATACACGACAATTGACTACACTGCGCCTAATGTTGCTGATCCTGAGTTGTCGACTGATCGCCGAGAACGTCTGGTCGCGACGCTGAAGAACCACGAGCAGATTCTAATTGCTAGTGGTAACGCACTGCCGCCGCCAGCCTACGGCGCGGTATGCGATATCGACACACAGGAGCACGCTCCAATTAAACAGCGTGCCCGGCGCGTGCCGCTACGATTTCTCGGCAAACTGTACGAGCTGCTGCGCGCTCTATTGCGAGCAGGACTGATCGTCTTTTCAGACAGTCCATGGGCATCGCCGATCGTGATTGTGATGAAAAAGAACGGGCTGGACATCCGGCTCTGCATTGATTACAAGATGGTGAATGCTATCACCGCGATCATGGAGTATGCAATGCCGCTAGCCGACGACCTGTTAACAGATCTCGAGCGCTACCTGTGGTTCTGCTCGCTGGATGCAGCAAGCGGCTTCTGGGCGGTCATGATGACCTTGCGAGCACGTAAAGTATCGGCGTTTGTTTGCGCACTCGGACACTTCGAGTGGTTGCGCATGCCCTTTGGATTAAAGAACGCGCCGATGATCTACCAGCGTATGATCGACAACGCTCTCTGGGGGTTCGTTCAACCTAAAGGAGGTTGGTTTGAATACTCGGAGAAGATGCGTTTAGCTGAAGAACAGGCCAAGGAACGTCGTGGGCCAAGCGTCGAGGGCTCGTTTCAAACGAAATTTGTAGCAGACCGCGAAGCACCGGTAGAGACCGACCCTGTACTACAACTCGTCAACAGCCCCGTCGCTGACATGTTTACGAACGGGGAACCGGACGAATCATCGCTGGTACCTGTGTTTGGTCGACGGTCGTTTGTGGATGACATTTGCTTCGGTGGCGAGGATTTCGACAGCTGCCTGGCGACGCTGGACCGATTGCTGGGAAGATTTGCACAGTGTCGGATCAGCATTAGCTTCACCAAGAGCATCTTCTGCCAACCCAAGGTGGACTTTCTGTCGCATAAAATTTCGCCAGAAGGTATCAGAGCTGACCCCAAGAAGCTTGCGGCCATCACCGAGCTTTCGTTTCCAACGAGTAAGAAGGGTATGCAGTCGTTTCTAGGAGCGGTTAATTACTACAGCCGCTTCATTCAAGACTTCGCGGTCTACGGTGCAGCGCTGTACCAGCTCAAGGATGAGGACTTTGCCGTTGAAGGTGGCCTTTCTGTGGCACGTCGTTCCTTCGAAAAATTGAAGACGAGTGTTTCACATTCACCCATCCTCAGGCACTTCGATCGGTCGAAAGCAGTTCACGTCATGCTCTTTGCGAATGTATGGGCGTTGAGCACTACGCTAATGCAAGAACATGAAGGCAAGTTACACCCCGTACGGTTCCTCGGTCGGGTGCTCAACGAGGCCGAGATGAACTACCGTCCTGCTGAGAAGAAAGTTTTGGCGTTACTTCTGCTGTTGAAGATCTGTTACGTCCAGCTGACAGGAAAGACGCTACATGTCTATACACGATTCTCGACATTAGAGTGGGTGCATAAGTCGAAGTCTCTCTTCGGACGCGCGGTCCAGTTCGCAGTGCTGCTATCGCAGTGGCACCTGAAGGTGCAGCGCGTGAAGGGGAAGGATGTCGCCTTCGCACAGATCCTCCAGTCAAGCATCACGAGCTTCGTCGACCTGGAAGACTCGCTCGCGCCGGTGGCACCTCCAAACAAGGGCTCGCCGACTATTCGAATGGACCCCGCGTTGCTGTACGCCAGGCTTTCCCGTAATTACAGCGGATTCGTCATGTCTTTTGACGGATCAGCGAAGACAGAGAAGTACGGTGGCTACGAGAGTTGTTCATGGGTGCTGTGGAGCCTTCCTGAGTGGAAGATAGTGATGACTGCAAACGCTTACCTCTCGGCTACCACGGTGAATGAGGCAGAGTATACAGGTATGATAAACGGTGTCAAAGCTGCTATTGCGCACGGTGCCGAGGATTTAGTCATCGTTGGTGCCTCAAGGCTCGCGATTCAACAATCCCTAGGGGTGATCGCATGCAGGAAGGAAACTTTGCTAGCGCTGCTGAATACTCACAAGGAACTCACGGCCAAGCTTCGATCAGTTAAATATCTCCACGTTGTACAAGAATACAACGCTGCCGCGGATTCGTTAGCCACTGAAGCGCTGGAATCGAAGGTCAGTCGGGTCATCTTGGCTGAAACTCGCAAGTCGGAATTGGCGTCGCTGAATCGCATCCAGGAAATGATCTACGAGCAGGATGAAGACTCGGTAGATGTTTCGTCACGTGGAGCAGAGCGTCAAGTACATGTACGGTCAGGCAGCGAGTCTTCAAAGTGGAAAACGTTCGAAAATTTCGTGGTTGATTACAGCTCACCAAAGTGTGATTATGGTAATATGGCAGTGATGACTCGGCGACAGACGAAAGCTAAGAAACGCGTCAGGTTTGCGGATGAACACTCGGAGGAGGTCTCGAAAGCTCAAGAACAGCATGAAGATCGACGAGAGACGTCCACCGAACATTCATTCGGCGAAGATTTGCCAGACCATCCTCACAAGACTATACCAGCGGCATTTCCCGATGCAGAAGATGTTGACCCGGTAGCGATACAGCAAGAACGACGCAGACGGATACTAGTAGCACAAGACGAGGAGCAGAAGTGGTTTAACATCAAGAAGGTACTTCAGGGCGAAGCAGAAGAACTGAGTTACAAAGAAGCTCGAGATGCCTGGAAATATGCTGACCGGATCGTATTGTCAGACGACGGCGTGCTTCACTATCTTGGATTGAATCGTCGGTACGACCACGGTTGGCAAGAGGAGACCAAGCTGCGGCTTGTGGTACCGACAACGATGATTCAAGAGGTCTTGCAGAACTGTCACGACTCGCTGGAAGGAGGACATCAAGGTGTGGTGAGAACGTTCCATCGCGTTAAGTCCGATTATTATTGGATCGGCTTGTACGCTGACGTGGAGAAGCATGTGAAGTCATGCCCAGACTGCAGCTCGAGTAAAAGCCGTCCACAGCTTCGTGGATACTCGCCTGGCAACGTACTAGCCGAACGACCTTTCCAGATCGTCTCGATGGATTTTGTGATCCCACAACCGAAATCTCGCAGGGGCAACACGGCGTTGCTCCTATTTCAGTTCTCGTTCACGGGATTCGTTATTGCCAAGGCTATGTCAGATACGACTGCACTGAGTGTTGCCCAAGTGTTCGAAGAATGTGTGTACCGACGGTTCGGAGCCCCATCATTAATAAGGCATGACCGCGACCCACGCTTCATGAGCGAGGTTTTCCAAGCGTTCGCAGAGATGATGCAGTCAAGATCGCGAGCAACTTTGAGCTATCGGCCACAGGCTAATGGACAGCAGGAACGCTCGGTGAAGTCAGTGATGGGTTCCGTACGGGTGTACGCAGAAGACCCTCTACAGCAAGATTGGGATGAAATCGCGGAGAAGCTAGTATTTGCTATTAATACTTCTCAAGATACTACGAGGAAGGAAACGCCGTTCTACCTCATTCACGGTTGGGATGCTCAGTCGACGTTGAGGGTAATGTCGTCATCACTCAAACGAGGACTCGGCAAGCAGTCTGACGCACTGGCGTGGCGGCGTGAGATCAATCAACAACATGAGGTCGCCCTCACTATGGCCAATGATTATCAGGCTGTAGAAAAGGAGTGAAGGGCAAAAAAGCATAATGATGCTTTGAGTCGACTGGAAAAAGCTGCTGTACCTCAACCAAGTGGAAACGAAGACTCGGCGGACCCACTAGAAGCTTCAGAAGAGATGGAAGATCCTGCAGGAGCCCCACCGAGATCTCTTTTTGAGATTGGGAGCCGGGCGTGGTTGTACATGGAACGCGTCAAACCGAGCTTGACGAAGAAATTAGCTCACCGATGGCATGGACCTTTTCGGATCAAGCGCAAGGTGGAAGAGTTTGCGTACGAGCTGGAACTGCCTGACCGAAGTGGGTATCGCTTTTACCCAGTAGTGCATGTGTCGAGACTCAAGGCTGTCAACGAATTCAACAGTCGACCGAACACTCGGTTGGTACTAGACGCGACTAATGAAGCAAGACTCGACTTCGACGAGGAGCTGTTCCCTGAAGACAGCTGGAAACCAGGTCAAGTGGCCGGTGAATATGAAGTCGAGGACATCCTCGACGACAGAGCGCCACTGACGACGAGCACGGAGCGTGCTGTACGCGAGTTCAAAGTCAAGTGGGTGGGCTATGAAGATACAACTTGGGAACCATCATCCAACTTGTCATGTGGAGGTCTGCTGTACGACTATTTGCGAGCCAAGAAGAGTGAGAATTGGCTGCAGATGGCGCAAGTGGCGGACGAAGACTAGCGTGACTGGATCACGTGTGAACTGTCCACAGGGCGATGCAGCCTGTGGTAACAGACGAAAAACGTTACTGCAACAACAAATTGTATATGCATTTGAAGAACAACATGAACATGATTACGCTGTGGAAGTGGATTAAGAATAAGAAAACATGAATGCCGACCGCGGAGCAACCACTGAAAACGAAGTGACGCGGAACACCTCAACAGTTAGCTGAGATGCTAAAGAACGTCGTGGAGCGTGCAGCGAGGATTCAAATCGATTCCAAGTGCCTGGCCGCGATGGCCAAGAGTGCCAACGAAGTCGAGTCACCACTCTCCTTCTCCTCTTCATCAGGAGCCGGAGCCTCGGCAGCTGGAGCTGAAGCCGGACCCTGCGAATCCTCGGTACCAGCTTCAACAGGAGCAGCAGCCAGAGCGGGACGTGGAGTACCCGGTGGCGAGTCAAACAACGAACGCCAGGTCGGAATAAGTTCGGTTGAATCGAGAGACGGGTCAACGATCACGCTTCGGTATACATCCACGAAACGCGTACCACGAGGATTGAAGAGCTCCGGATTACGCTGGTACGGGAAGTACGTGGCGTTGTACGGGTGCTGATGCGGTGCATTCATCCATCCAGTACGCCAGGGCTGACGAGCGTCGAGAGCCGGAACTTCGGAAAGCCAGTCAGATGTCCGAGGTGCGAACGACAAGTTTTCAATGGGGTACCACGGCTTCGACGGCTCCAAAAGCAGTTCGGGACGAATGAACGGCACGCCGGAAGCACTAGAGGAAACCGAATCACGACTCCACGCCATGTACTGCTCAAGGTACTTGTTACGAAGACGATCGGCACAACGGTCGCGCTCGCTGAAGAGTTTCTTCAGCAGAGCTCTCAGTTCCTTCAAAAGTTCCTTGTCATGGCCAGCCTTTTTAGCTTCTTCAGCGAGACCTCGTTCAATACCAGCCAACGGAAACCAGTGGAGACGCTCCCACAACGCGAACCCGAGGTCACCTTGCTTACCGCCGTCACCCCGAAGGTTCGCCCAGATCATCTTGAGACGGGTCTCAATCGGAGCACGCTTGGAGATGGGGACGCTTGGGTTGAAGTCGACAGTGTTGAAGAGGATAGAGCTGCCGAAGTTGCTGATACGGATGATCAGGATGCGAGTAATCAAAGAGCGCTTGGAGACCCTCCAACGTGGTACGCACGGTCACCTCACCAGCCGGTTCGGGAAGGGTTAAGCTCAAGAGTCGCTCGAAACACTTCGTGGCGCCTGCGTCAGTAAACTCCATGTCCACGTACGGAAGAACCCACGGTGGCAAGGTGGACGAAGCCGGCACCGAAGGGCGACCGCCAGACAACACTCGGTGAGGCAACGGCTCAACCGACGGTGCACCACCACGACGCGGCACCGAAGTGTAGGTGGCCGTAATCATGCGTCCAGGTCCAGCATCGAGAGTCCAAATAGGCGGACGAGGAGACACTGGAACAGGAGGAGAAGATGCTGGTGCTAGGGGACTTGCTGGTGGCGAAGGAGGCGGACCGGCAACGATGATTGGAAAAGTCATCATCGGGGAAGGATTTGGCCGAGGTGGAGTCGGAGGACGAGCTGGGCCAAGATTACTCCAGTTCCTCTCGGAATCTTCAATATCTTCGTCATCGAGTATGCTTGAATGATCGGTGGGGGGGCGGAACATCACTGCCACCACTGGGAGCATCAGGAGAATCATCCACCGAAGGTTCATTATCATCCACGTCATCTCCACGATCGTCACCAGCATTTCCATCGTCATCAATCTCCATCGAAAGGTCGGGTGAAGACACGCTTGGTACGACAGCCGTCGGAACAATCGGAGCCGGCTTTGAAGACACGGAGGCTGGTGGAGCAGCTTCAACAGGGGCAGGCCCTGCTGTAGAAACCACTCCCGAGACTTCAACTGTCTTGGACGTCGGAGCAGACACCAAAGCAGACGTGCCTTGTGGGACAGTTTGGTCCGACTCTTCACCTTCGTCACTCGAGCCAAACATGAGCCGCATTTCCTCGGCCTCGCGCAGAGCTTCTTCAGCAGCACGTATGTCGGCTGAAGAAGGTGAAATCGTTAAAGCTGATGGCTTGGCCACATCGTGTGGACCCTGAGGCGGAGGCGAAGGCGCGTCAGGAGAAACGGGAACATCGTCGTGATCCCCAGGGTTCACATCCTTACCCGAGGGCTCTGTAGCAGTTTCTTGAACCGAAGGGACGCTGCTTGGATCAGTATTCCACATGTCCACGTCACTCTGGTCGCCGCTGAGGTCGACCACGGCGGGAGTCGAGGAAGACGCTGGTGTAGGAGGTGGCGACCATGAGCTTGGAGAAGACGGTACAGACTGGGATCGAGTCTTCATATGACGTCGGGGCGACTTGACAGGAGAATGAGGACGAGGCTTCTTGCGCTTCTTCTGAGCCGCTTTCTTCCACGCCTTCGGGCCGAACAGCGATCTACGAGCAGACTTGGGCGTTGAAGTATCGGCAGGGGGCGCATCACCGAGACCGGCAGCTGCCATCGAAGTACTGGTCCTTGTCCGTTGGGATGGAGCCTTGTCTTCGTCAGAGTCGTCCGGCTCGTCGTCTGAATCCCTCGCCACCTGGTCTAAGACGCTTATGGGACTTCCCATGGGCCACTTGGTGAGCGGCCTTGGTCAAAGCTGCAGGAAGGGCTTGAGGATCGTCCGAAGACGCGGTGTCAGACTGGATGCGCCGCAAAGCGACTAACTTTTCCTGATCCAAGTCCAGCGCGTCTAGGTCCAGCTCACCCGCAGCCAGACCTATCACGAAGGATTGTGAACGAACGTTAGTTGCTGAACACACGGTGGAAGGAGCATCATTAGGAACGTACCATCAGCAGCCAGACGAAGTACCTCGGGGTCCATCCCGGCCAGACTCACGTGTGCACGGAGGGTGCGATTCGCTTGGAGGAGGCGAGTGTTACGGCCTTGCTGGTTCTCGAGGACCTTGAGCGTGTCGTTATCAACGTACTTGCCCTGGGCAAGCTTTACCAGAAGGAGGTGAAGGTTCCGAGTCTGCTCGGTATTCGCTCCAATAGAAGACTTGTACACCTCGCGTTCGCGAGCCAACTTCTTCTGCAACGTGCTGATAAAAACGTCCCGAGCTTGGACCTCGCAGTGCAGACGATTCAAGTCTTCTGCATGTCGCTCCATAGTGGCTTGAACAGTGGCGAGCATGGCGTCGTTCTTGGCGTTCGACTCGCGGAGGATCTTGACATTGTGGTGCAGGGCTTCAATCTCAGCGTTGGCAGCCTTGAGGAACGCCTCCGCGTTCTCACGAGCCATGATTTCGGGTGCCATCGAACGTACGGCGGCAGCAGCTTCGGACTGAGCAAACCGCAGCTGACGCTCCAAGTCGGCAACTCGTTCGGGTAATGCCGACAGCGCGTCAGTAACCGGTTGTACCGCAGCGAGGACATCATCGAAACCAACAGCAGTCTCGAGGCGACGTTGAGTGTGTATATCGCCGTGGAGAGGAGGCGCAACGCTGAGCTGCACTTGGTGACGAGCCATTGCAGTCAAGTACGGGATTATCGAGGTCATCATGTGATCGACCGATGCCTTCGTACTTTCTGCCAGCATGGCGCGCAGCGAATCTTCGGTGAGTGGTGGTGGACCACCAGCTGGGGCAGGAGGAGCAGCAGGAGCCATCTCCGCGGACTCAGCGACGACGGGGAGTGCTGCAGGAGATCTCGCAGGGAGTGAAGAGTCCGGGGCAGCAGGCGCCGGAGGACCGGTTGATGACGCTGCTGTCGGAGGAAGTGCAGCAGACTGAGGGGTGTTCGAACCCTCGGTCTTGCCCTCCTGAGAAACAAGTCGAGTAATGCGAGGTGATGAGCAAGGTACCGATGATTCAAGAGAAGGATGAGCTGACGTACCTCCAGCTGCTCACGTTCGCGACGTCTACGGGGATTGAGACGCTGAAATGCGTCGGACACGACTCGATTCAGACGCTTGGACATACGGTGGCGAGATGGTGAATTGGAGAATGAAGAAATGTCACAACGGGCACCAGTACCGTGGCTTCCATCGCGACAGGGGCAGTTGTGGTGTAGTGATTTCTCCGTATTTGCGGATTATCACCCGTCGACAAAGACGTGACACCGCCCAAGATGTTCAAGCGACGAACCCTCGGTCAGGTGATGTACGGAGACGACACGGTGCCAGGGACTCGACGGCGTCACTCCCGAGCTTTCAACGAGCATTGGATACGGGCATATGTCACTGAATCCAGGCTGTCCTTATTATTAATAATGGACTGGCCGGATTCGCATTCAGCGGACCATCTACGGTACGAACCCTCAGTGGCGGTTGGGATGAGTTCGCGGAAGACTCAGCGACCCTTGGAAGGCACGTTCACCGTCTGGGACAGGGCGCGGACCTTTAAAGATGCTAATGCGACGGTGCAGACGACGCTTGGCATGCAAGAAGATTCATAACGGATCATTGTTCACTTGATATTTGTATACTTGATTAGGACTTCTTATTAGGAATAGACCCGAAAGGGTAAGCTTAAATACAGAACAGAATTTCCACTCAAGCACACAGAGCGACGTCCGGCTTCAAGGTAAGCGTCAGGTCAAGCTTGTTTGAGTGTGTTATGCCTGTCGGTGAACTCGAAGCTCTGTAGCGAGGGTTCATCCGGCAAGGCCAAGAGACTTTGTGTATTGGCCGATTATTATCGGGAGGTTTTACGTGACGGCTTATTGTTGCCTATTTGCACGACTGGGAGTGCTTGAATTGCCTCCCTTTTATTCTTCCTACCGAGTGTTGAACGCTCGGTGATCTCGTAAAAGGCTTACCCTTGCCTGGTACCTTTCCGCTGTTGGGACCACGAGGATTCAAAACACCTGCTAGCTTTGCTCCGTGTTCTTATTTTTACTGGTTGGCCTATATAAGTAGTTTACAAGGTCCAGTTTGTCCCGGTGCAAGGGCAAAACTGGGGTCTTCAGGTCCGCCCGAACGATCGTTTACTATCCTAGTAGACGTATTGTTGTGGGAACATCCTAACTACATTTGTAGCTAGAGCTCACGTGGGATTTTCAACACCACAGATACCAGTGTTGGACCTGAGCTTACCGAGCCACGGAGGGCAGTACTACATTAGAACACGATCGCATGGACGGTGTCCCAGCCACAAATTACACGGGGGGTGCTTGGGGTGACCACGATTGCACACCACGGAGCACGAAGCCATTGTAGAGCACGATAATATACGGAAAACGCAGATGCACTGCGCGAGCACAATACCTTAGACAGCATTACCACACCGGAGCTGCACGATAGCGTGATAACGTAGTCGATGGAACCTCGCCAGGAGAGCACGATACACGGGCGGTGGAACAACACGACTGCGTGAAGACACCAAACCACGGAATAGCACCCTTCGGCTAGAGTACCAGCGATGGGAGGCCAACGACCACGAAATACCATGTATAACGAAACCGGTGCAGCCCACGTAAGCGGTGAATACCGGGAATAGGTAGAAAGAGACCGTACTGAAGAACATGAACCCAAAAGACAGGGCGCATAGGCCCTAAGCAGCATGGACCACGGGTGAGCAGGGAGCCACGAAGCCAGGAAGATCACGGAAGAGCGCCGGTCACTGAAGAACATGACATCCAGCCTGTAGTACGGGGTAACGTAAGCGTACCAAACCACGATATTATACGGGTCCACATGAGACTACGGAATGGTAAGTGGTTAAGTACATGAAGCCAAGACCTACTGGGGTGAACGACGCTCACAAAGTACGCGACACCAAGAGGCACTTAAATTTGCGGCCACCTCATCTCCAACAAAGCATGCCACTCCGCCGCGTAGCGGCGGCGAACGGCTAGTCTTAAACATCTATTGCAGCAACCTGTCTGTCCGTCACACTAAATTGTCGTGCCTGTCACGCTTTTCCGGACAAACCATTGGATAAAATTATTTAAATATTTCTACTGGCTGCCGAGCGCAGCGAAGGTGGCCCCCAATTTGCCTAAAAGCTGCCGGGCGCCCAAATCGGCACCTTCTGCAAACCTGCGGGCCTTTGGGCCCGCCTGAGCCACAATCTGCCAACCTACCGTGCGAGTAGTGAAGCGAGCCCGTGGCGAGCGGAACGGAGGCAAACACAAGGAACGACATTCGTATTTACAATTTCATTAAACGAGGATAAATGACAGATGTGCAATACAAACTTCAAGTAAAAAAATCATTTATGTTGAGTGTTCCAACACTAGGGCTACGCTTGGCTGGGATAGCAAATGCAGGGTGTATTTTGAGTTAACCGCCTAAAATGTAGTAAAGAGCAGCAATGAACTGAAACCCGCCCAGGGTACGCTAGTTCTCAGTGTACGCCAAGACGAGAAAAAGAATGATCGGGAGGCAAACAGGCGTATTATTGCTGCAGCTCAAGTGCACGGGGATCCGCCATTGGATCCACACTGTCGACGCCTGTGCATTGACTGCCGGAGGTGGCGGAATTCTTGTTCCAAAGGTTGTTGTAGATAACGTACTTACCAGCCTTTGAGAGACGACTCAGTAGTTGTTAGCGATGTGTGCCACGATGTGTTCGTTCTTGTTGCCACCTAGTTTAGGAGACCGACCGGAAGTTCCATGCACGTAGTTGTTAAACATGCTGACGCCGGTGTTTCGGCCGTAGAACAGAAAGGTCCAGTAGTGGTGGCCGTCGCACGTGGACGAGTAGTCGGTGTTTCCGTCAAAGTCCGAGCTACTGACAGTCATAGTGGCGACACCAGCCTTGTTCGGGACACGAGCATTTGACGACCCACATGAGAAACCTTGACGTGGTCGATCCAAATAATGTTGATGGTCGTGTTGGCGTTGTTGGAGCCTCGCATCGCCGCCCCACACGACGTGTCGGTTGCGCTCAGTGATGTGGATATTCTACAGGATAATATTGTCGCCGTTCAACGTCAGTCCCTTACCCATATTGACGCCGCTCTTGCCGATACCTCTGGCGGTCTTGTTGCCCTTCACATTCATAGGCTTCAGTGCTGCGTTGTCGTACGTCAACATCACTTCAGTGACGTACCGCCATTGGATCCAGGGAATTCAACGTCCTGGGTGATTAGGTAGAGCGGCAGTGGCCTTCCGTCGACTCATACTGCTCGGAAGTACAGCACATGGGGTCTGGTAGATTGTGTGGTAGACGATATGGAACTCAAGTAGAGCAGTCTCAACGTCTGGAGACTGCAACGTAGTATGAGCTTCGTCATCAGCCGTCATGATACCCTAAGCAGTATAGCAAGATACGATGTGAGTCACAACTGTAAACATCTAGTATCTTTCCCGTGGTGAAGGTAGAATGTCTAGCCCACCTCTTCATCCAACAGCAATTCGTCAATGTCCCCAGTCAGCTCCTTCCCACTCTTTTCATCTTCATCGCGTCCTAATTGCCGCACATTTCCCGTTGAGACAGGTACGAGTCTCCATCCAAGTGCTTCAACATCGCATCAAAGATCAATCCTATACCAACTCCAGCACTAAGAGGATTTTAACGGCGCATGTTACCTGTCGGTTGCCGTGTCTCCACTCCCAAGTCGCCACCGGCTTCGTATCCCCCGCGTCCTGCTCGCTCGCCACTTCGTGCGACCTCCTCTGCAGCAGCTCGACCTCCTGGCAGAACCTCTCGTAGCTCAGTACGGCGCAAGGGTCGACACGTTGCTGATACGCTGCCTTGTCGTGGCTGCCCCGGTGGCAATCCCGCAAATACGTAAAGAGTATCCCTAACCGCCGGCTTCAGCTATCGGCTTCAGTTACTATTGAAGGTGAGGCGAGGAAGGTGGAGGAGCTTGAGTAGAAGGAAGAAAAAAGAGATGTGATTGAATTTTATGAGTCTGTCTTCAGAGCGTTTCCTGGCACCATTGATTTATCTTTCCTGTAAAAGGTGATGTATCGACTTATGCAGGCTTGGGTCCAGAACATATTTTGTATGGTAAGACATTCTGTACAATAACTTGTACGCTATGTCACCAATTAGGACACATCATTGACAGCCTCTCTGTGTCCCAAGTTGGGGGCAGTTCTTACCCCAGATGGTGCAGCTGATTTGCATTCAAGACGTTGAGGACTTTGACTTAAATTACTACTTCGAGAGATAATCGACTGTTTCTTGCGGTAGTGAGTTGCTAGAAAGTATGTCTATACCTTTCCGAAGGTCGCAAAGTTCTTTACCGTCGTGCAGTTCAAGTATCAGTGAAATACGCTTGCTTTCTCTTCCGTATCGTTCTCGTTGAGTGCATTAAGTGTTCATTTCCTGATCTTTCAACTTTTGCACAGGTGCGGTTTTCTTCTGATTTGCATGCAAGTATTGAAGGTGTTGATCAAGTGCAATCCTCAAGGGAGCGAGACTTAGTGCGATGCGCGCCTGACGCTATAGTCTGGGCTAGCTCTGAGTGAACTTGTTTCACTCGGTAGCGAATCGTCTCCACTGGTCTCAATAACCTTGGGTTTTGTCATATTGATTTACTGCAATCAATATTTTGCTGCTATTGTTCATGTGATTTGCACAGTACTAATATACTATCTTTTGTATACACAGATACCTGTCAGTCTTCGCACATCAATTTTGTGCCAACATCAAGAGATGCTGTCGGACCGGTACTCAATGTGCGGTCTCTTATCGATCAGCAACGCTCTTCAAACTAGGGATTTTATCACCCCAGCCATGTTGCGGCCTATTTTGGCTCGGTTGGTAGAGGTGAGCCCAAGTGTGGATCATGGACATCCACGCTACGGTGCCTACACTATGGATGCGTTGCAGAAGGGCTTGCAGAAGCGGCGGAAACAGCTGATTTACCTGAACACAAAGTCGGGGCTCAAGAGCAGACCCAAGCGACCTACCTCCATCGTGCGGAGTCGAAAATCGGCTCTGCTGATTATAGGTAGGCGGCCTGGGCAACGAGCAGGTACATGGCATTGTATCGCTCGTGCCTGGGTTGGTAACAAGTTTGTGTTCATCGATTCCGACACTTATCACTTCTTCCCTAACCGGGAGGAGCTTTTGACAAATTTCTTTGAGACAGTAGATGGTGTGTATTCAATTGAGGACATTCCTCGTGCTAATCTTTAAGATTTAAATAATACGTATTTACTTTTAACAAAACTTGTCGCTGTATATATTTTACATATCGATTAGTATTTTTCTTTTCCTTTTTTTTCTTTTTCTTATTTTTGTATAAGTGTCTTACATAGTGACCCTCTTAGATTTATAAAAAGGGGTTTTGATAGTGCTTTTGTAAAAATGTCTGCTACCATTTCTTTGGTGTTGCAGTACATAATTTCAAATTCTTTTCGCTCTACTTTTTCTTGTACAAAGTGATACCGAATGTCAATGTGCTTGCTTCTGCCATGCAGTTCTGGGTTGTAGGAAAGTTTAATACAACTTTGATTGTCCTCAAATAGGGTAATAGCATGTGAGCTTTCGTGTTTAAGCTCTACTAAAAGAAGCTTTAAAAAAATAAATTCTTGCATGCAGTGACATAGGGCTATGTATTCTGCCTCTGTTGTGGACAGAACTACGGTGTGGTGCTTTCTCGATTGCCATGAAATTGGGCTTCCACACATATATGCGATATAGCCTCCCACAGATCGTCGTGTGTCTGGGCAATTGGCGTAGTCTGCGTCGGAGTATGCAGTGAGATAATGCTTTGACTTATACTGCTCTAGATTTTGCTTCCACCAAGGGTGAT
>NW_003303612.1:229544-232048 GCF_000142945.1 Phytophthora infestans T30-4
TTCGCTGAGGAGTAGAGACAGTCCCGGAGTGTATTAAAAGTCAGAAATATGACACCCGAGAGGTGGGACGAGTATGACCAGCCATATCAGAATGACTTTTCAGAGGAACTTGCCCGTCAACGGTACGTTTATGATGAGTTACGATGGCCTGGCGTATGTGCAGAAGAGCAAAAGTAGTCTTTCTTGAATCAAGTCATCAGGCCCATGTCCATGACAGTGTTGGCTTTAGCCAGATCCTGCATAATGCGAAAGTTAGGATGACCCATTCGTTTATGCCAAAGTATAACATTATCAGGCTTACCTGAAGTGGCCACATGGGCTACCTGACTTGAGGTTGCCGGGCTCGCTTGAAACTGGTAGAGTCGAGTCCCTTCACCAATTTTGGCTTCAAATTTGGTTCGGCTAGCGAAGAACAGAACGCACTTCTTGGCGTTGGGGAAGTTGATTTTGAAATCATCTTCGACGGCTTGGCGCACGGAGAGTAGGTTGAACTTCAGGTGGGGCGCATATAGCACATTGGCCAAGGTTATTTCTCGTTCCTTTCCCTTCGTGTCCTTGATTGTCATCTTGACATCACCAGTTCCTTTTATCGGAATCTGGTGATTGCCGCCGACAGTGATTGACTTGCCAGCACTTGGGATCAGCTTCTCAAACCACTTCGGATTGGACGTAACGTGGCGAGTGCAGCCTGAGTCGACAGTCCACACTGGGTCATGCTCCGCATCTTGGGCGGTGAGACTTACAGCCTCTGTTTCTTGTCTGAGGTCCAGAGTGGTGATGGCTATGATTCCATACTCGTTGTCGGAGTCGGTGTCCTTGCGGCGACCGTGGAATTTATTGTGACTCTTGGATTTTCCAGATGTATTCTTCTGGTTGCCGTTCTGGCTTCTGTTTCGATTGCTGTTCCGCTTGCTCTTGTAGTCATTCCGATTTTGGTTTCGTGACTTGCCGCCGAAACCGTCCTTGTAAGGGATGCTGTCGAGTTTGATTGGACGAAGGTTTCAGCTTAAAGTTGGCGGGAAGCACCGTTCCTGCCTTTACCTGACCATTTTGTAGGTGGCGCTGTAGAACATAGCAGTCGACAGTATCGTGGTTGGTGCGCAGGCAGTATGTACAGCTCATCGTTGAGATGAGAGCCTTGCTCTCTTGATAGGGAGCTTGAACCAAGGTTGGTTCAGGTGCTAAAGCCTGTAGGGCCTGCTCGTTTCGGGTTTCCCTCGATTCGGGTGTTCCTTGTTTGAGCGTGTAGCGGTTTTTCGCCAGACCATGCTGCACCTTGGCCTCGATGTGACGCTTTAGCTCTTCGTAGGGAATGAATTTCCTGCTACCCTTCCAGACCGATAGTTGCTGCTTCCATTTTCCAGGTAGCGCATGGTACAAGTAGAGTGACTTCTGTTCGTCACTGAGCACACTGTTTGTGGCTTCGGAGGCAACCTTCATGGCAGATTCGATGTCAATTATGAACCCCGTAAGGTCTGAACCTTCTTCATACCTCAGTGCCATCAGGTATGATAGCACATGATACGGGTCGCTGTGGATGGCAGCACCTTCGTACTTGCTACAGATCGTCTGGAAGATCTCAAACGCAGTAGTCTTGTCCTTGACCATGAGAACATGTTGGTCATCGATGGTCTTGATAAGGAAAGCTTTTGCTTTTGCCTCGTTGAGTCGAAGCTTTTTCGAGCTCAGCCTCTGGCTTTTAGCCCTCAGCTTCTCTGCTCGCTTCAGTTCATCCCGCTTCTGAGCAGTGAATGACTGGATAACGGGGGGATTCTCCTGTCCCATTTCCACATCGCCGTCGTCTCCGGCTGTGGGTGCATCCGAACTTGCGGAGCTGGCATCAGAGGAGGACTCGCTCGGTGAGGAGCCCACTATTTCGTCGGCCTTGGGAGCACCGGCAGCATCAAGCGCGGCGGACATGTCGTTCATGTCGGACAGTGCCGGGTTGAGCTCTTCATCGGAGTCGAACTCGTAGTCGGAGTCACGGTGTAGTCGATACGCTCGAGTAGCCGAGAGGTTTCTTTCTTCCAAACCCCACATAACCCTTTTTCCCACAAAGAGAGAATTTCCGCCCCCTCGGAGGGCGCGGAAAACTCGCGTTTTCTCACACGGGAAAACCCCCCTTGAAATCTCCAAAACCTTAAAAAAAGGGGAGCGCGAGAAAAGTGGGAGAAAATTTCTTTTTGAAAGCTAAAATAGAAGGAAGAAAAAAGAGATGTGATTGAATTTTATGAGTCTGTCTTCAGAGAGTTTCCTGGCACCATTGATTTATCTTTCCTGTAAAAGGTGATGTATCGACTTATGCAGGATTGGGTCCAGAACATATTTTGTATGGTAAGACATTCTGTACAATAACTTGTACGCTATGTCACCAATTAGGACACATCATTGACACATCCCAAGCTGAGCGATGAGCAACGGCAGGCGATGCGCTCTCCTTACAAAAAAACACATCAACCTGAGACGGGCTGCACTTTACGGTACGGGAGATTAATCCCAAATCG
>NW_003303612.1:247620-250846 GCF_000142945.1 Phytophthora infestans T30-4
TCGGATCTACTGCTCTTTACACGCGATCAAAGGCTGCTACGTTTGTACGAGACTCACGCCGATTACGATCCACTCCAATACCTGCTTCTCCTTCCATATGGAGAGAAGGGCTGGACCTACACAGACGAGTTCGCGAATGGTGCTGAGTATCGAAACAAGAAGGCGATGTCGCTTCGTGAACACGTCGCGTTCCGCCTCCACCAGAAAACGGATGACCAGTCCGCTCTCCACCAAGGTGGGCGTCTATTTCAGCAGTGGTGTGTAGATCAGCGTGCAAAATGTGAGCAAGAACAGCTTCGCTGGGTGGCCAACAATCAGAAAACACTACGCGCCGATCAATACAGGGGTGTTCAAGACGCTTTGCTCAACGAAGATACTTTGGCTCTGGCGGAAGGAGAAGTACTGCTGTCGGAATATGACCGGGCCCAGAACAGATTGGTGCACCCAGACCGGGACGGAGGCGGCAGAGGACGACCTACCCACTTTCTTAACCAGGTTGGCAAGCGTATCCTACTACCGGCTTCACACCTGGGTAGCCCGCGGTCCATGTACAAGTCGTATCAAGATTCGATGGCAATTGTTCGGGTGTATGGACGGCCCGACGTCTTCCTGACGGAAACGTGCAACCCCAAATGGGACGAGATTCTTGAAGCGATACCTTTCAATATCCAGACAGCTCAAGATCGACCAGACATCGTGGCTCGCGTGTGGCAGCAGAAACTGCAAGCGACGCTTGACGATTTAAACCAAGGCGTTCTGGGGCGAGTGCGCGCGCGGATTTACGTTGTCGAGTTTCGAAAACGAGGGCTCCCCCACGCACACGTACTGATTATTTTGGCTGACGAAGACAAACCTCGAACCCGCGAGATCGTAGACAAGATGGTATGCGCTGAGATCCCAGATAAGGATACAAACCCTCAGCTGTATGAGACGGTCATGTCATGCATGCTCCATGGTCCATGCGGGCCTGCAAACCCTTCCTGCGCGTGTATGAAGGACGGCAAGTGCACCAAAGGATATCCGAAGCCGTTAGCAGAAGTTACACACAGCCAATGCCAACGGATATCCAGTGTACAGACGACGTCGACGGCAAGAAGGTGTTCTAAAGTTCAAAGGCAGAGAATACGACAATGCTACGATCAACCAGTGGGTTGTACCGTACAATCCGTACTTATCCCAGAAGTACAACTGCCACATCAATGTGGAAGTGTGCACAGATATAACTGCGGTTAAATACCTGTACAAGTATGTGTACAAAGGACCCGACATGGCTATACTCACTGTGGAAGAATTCCGAGGAGGGCAGCAGAGTGCGCGTCGAGAACCAAATGAGATTCTACGTTTCTTGAGCGCCCGTTACATTTCTCCGGTGGAAGCTTGCATGCGCCTGCTCGATTTCACGATTCAGGGGAAAACCCATGCGGTGACACAGCTGACGGTTCATCTCGAGTCAGGGCAGATGGTTTGCTTCCGCGAAACGGAAAACCCGGAGGCGGTTTTGGAACGTAATAGTCACACGATGCTGACCAGATTCTTTGAGTTGTGTGCGAGTGAAGAACCTCAGAATCATATTGCCAGAACGATGTTGTATCAGGACATCCCTAAAGAGTTCTGCTGGAAAGCGCCGGAGAAACGGCAACCGAAAAGGTGGGTTCGCAGGAAACAGTATCAAGCTGCGGTTGGTCGCATGATTCATGTGTCTCCTCGAGACATGGAGCGGTTCTATCTTCGGCTACTGCTCTGTCAGCGTAGAGGTCCAACATCGTTTGAAGACTTGAGAGCGGTTAACGGGATTGTCTGCCCCACATTCCAAATTGCGGCGCGGGAAGCTGGCTACTTGGAGAATGATAACGAGTGGGTTTCGTGTTTGAGGGAGGCAGCTGAGTTCCAAATGCCGTATCAGCTACGCCAGCTCTTCGTCACCATTCTGGTGTATTCAGCTCCAGCAAATGTTGGTGTTCTATGGGATCGGTTTTTCGCGGATCTTTCCCAAGACTTCGCACGCAAACATCAGGCTTTGATGGACCCCTTTATGTCGGCGTTGGTCGAATTTGAAACGCTGATGAGCATTCAAGAACTACTTCAAGCGAGTGGGTATGCGGTAGCTGACTTCGACGAGCTTCCTCAGTTGGGGTCGTTCCCAACATTGATTCGTGAAGCGCTTCGCCAAAACAAATTACTACGACGTGAGCTGACTGGATACGACGCGTCATCTTTGGAGGCAATTGTAAGCACAGAAGATCAGCTAAATGAAAGTCAGCGGGTGGTTTACGACCAGATTATTGAAGCGGTTGAATGCCCGGAGGAAGGCAAGAAGGTTTTTTTGTCGATGGACCGGGTGGTACTGGAAAATCTACACTGCTTCGAAACATACTGGCCAAAGTCAGACTCTCGGGGAAAATCGCCATCGCTGTGGCGTCTAGCGGTATTGCCTCGCTCTTGCTCATGGGTGGTAGGGACAGCTCATTCTACATTCAAGATCCCTTTGAAATTGAACGAGAGCTCGACGTGCGGTATCAGGAAGAACTCCCATATTCAGGAGTTGATTAAGCATGCAAGTTTAATTATTTGGGACGAAGCACCTATGGCCCATCGCCACGCATTCGAGGCAGTAGACCGAACACTGCGGGACATACTTGACAACGATACCGAGCCTTTTGGGGGGAAAGTGTTTGTACTTTCGGGAGATTTCCGCCAGATTCTCCCGGTCGTTAAGAATGGAACACCCGTCGAGACAATTGACGCTTGCCTCAAGTCGTCTAGGCTGTGGCCCCAATTCCAGACGTTCCGTCTTACGGAAAACATGCGAGTGCGCACAGCTGATACTGCAGACACTGCTGAGGAAATGGCTGCGTTCTCCGAGTTTCTGCTGCAAGTCGGGGAGGGAAGGCATGATGTTAACCCTTCCCTAGGAAACGATTACATGAAGATTCCGCGCGATATGCTGATTGAGAATCCACCTGTGCCTGAGGATGAGGAACAAGAAATTCTTCCGGGCGTATTCTCAGAGGCATTGATCGGATCCTCGACGAGATGTATGGCGAGATTAATAACCCCCGAGGTTGCTACCCGACGAGTATTTCCTTAACGAACGATGCCTCACGACCCCAATGCAATTCGTGTACCCGCATCATTGAACCGGGGAACCGATCGATTAACTGGACAGGTCGCGGGAATACATGTCTTTCCGAATTCTGGACAAGACCACGGGTGATGGCAATTATTT
>NW_003303612.1:252196-266172 GCF_000142945.1 Phytophthora infestans T30-4
GGAGAGATCTCCTTCTCTGGACCCGTGAGGTCGAGATGGCCATGGGATCGGCCCTGCTCCAGGTTGAGCATCAGCGCGTGGCGTTGGCTATCTCCAGGCTTGGAGGTCGCGCTCGAGAATGGGCACTAACGTGCGGCACGTCTGTTGACGCTGCATTTCCCACTTGGGATCAGCTGAAGCAACAGCTTTCGCGCGTGTTCGCGGCGGCCTAATCAGGCGTACCGTATCCGGTCAAAGTTCTTTGCTACCCCGCCAGGGAAAGAAGGATTTATTGGACTATGTCCAAGAGTTGAGAACTCTTATCGCCGGAATGGCGGTGGACCCTCTTCCGGAACTGGTCAGCGTGATCGTGTTCATGGAGGGACTTCGTGTGAGCGCAGCTCGAACAGAAGTGTTCCGTGTACACCCTAACTCTTTTGAAGAGGCGGTGGATGTGGCATTGAATGCCGAGCACAACTTCAGGTCGGCGCGACCTGGTTGGAGCGCTGGTAGCGCAAGCTCTTCGAGCGGTCCAGAGCCGATGGACCTCAGCTATGCTGAAGATGAAGAAGCGGAGCTTCTTGCTGCGGAGCAGCGCGCCGGCATCCGCCGATGCTTTGTGTGCAATAGCACTAAGCACTTGAGGGCCTATTGCCCTCTGCGCAAGAAGCGCGAGGCTCCGGCGAGCCAACCCTCCGGGTCATCGCCGGGAAACGGCAACTCCCAGTAGGCGCGGGGCGGCCTACTGGGGAAGAACTGAGTTCTGTTGTGCCTCGAAGAGGTAGAGGACAACGGGGCTCAGCCCCGAAGAGAGCTGAGCTCTCTTACGAGAAGAGTGTGTGCAAGCCGGGCTTGCTGGTCGTTCAAGCGAACGTGAAGGGCTTTGCAAAGCCATGGAGAGTCTTGATTGACTCGGGAGCCTCGGGCAACTACGCCCGCCGCTCCACCCTGGAAGGGAGTCAGCTGTATGCTGAGGCACTGGAAGTGCCAACGAGAGATACGATCTCTGTCCGTCTCGCGACGGGGACACTGGTAACTGTGTCGAAGGTCCCTGTCGACCTTGGAGTGAAGTTTGAGAACTTCGATAGCGTGGAGCGCTGTTTGGTCTTAGACCTGGATGCGAGGTATGACCTCATCCTTGGCATGGCATGGCTGGAACGTCATGAGCCATGGATCGACTGGAAGTCGAAAACGCTGGGTGCGTCGCACCCTGCTCCTAGTGGAGCTTTGGTGAGTCATGAACCCACCTCTGCTAGGAAGCAGAAGCGCTTTTGGCGCGAGCACGAGGCCGAGGCGGCCGTAGTGCTGGACATTGGTATGTCCGAAATTGTTAGCAACGAGGTTGCTGTTTGCCCTGAGGGCGTACGTGGTGCGGCACGTTATCCGCGGAGCGGTGCAGGTCAGGTCAATGACCAACTGCTGGGTCCTGGTGAGGACAAGCGCGGAGTGGCGCGTAATCCACTGAGTGGTATGAATCTGGTCGATGACCTACCGCTGCGTGACCCGAGAGTCGCGGTCGACTGCGAGTCGAGGCATCATGGGCGTGGCCCAGGAGATGCAGGTGAAGTGACACCTAGTTCACTGTGTGAAGGTCAAGAACCTCTTGGCTTTCAGCCGAGTGTCTTGCGAGACACTGTATCCTCTTCGAGGAGTGATGGAGCTGCTGCACCCGGTGGTGGTGACGGAGATGTCGCCACACCGCCCTCATCCGGCCGGGCTCGGTCGCGGAGGGAGAGGAGAAGAAGACGCAGGGCGTCTGTGACGTCTTCGACGTCGGACGATGTGTCCAACGTGACGAGCGGTGATGCTCCACGTGATTGCTGTGAACAGCTGTATACACTCGTGAACGGAGTGACGGGGGAGGTAGAAGGCGATATCAGCCTTGATACTCTGCCCGCTGCAGATGCTCTGCTAGAGCTGGACGAGATGTCCATTGCCGAGTTCGGCGAAGCCTTAAAGGCAGGCGAGCTAGCCGAGGTGGTCTTGCTGGGACCTGAGGAGGAGTTGAACTCCTCATCCGTCGTGGACGACGCGGTCCTAGAGGACACCAAGAAGGCGCTGAGCGCAAGAAGTGGATCGGCGATCCTCAAAGATCCTTCGGATCCCTTCTACCCGGTGGTGAAGGAGTATGGAGACGTTGTCTCAAAAGACCCACCGACGGGCCTGCCTCCGGATCGAGGCGTGTGTCATGAGATTGACCTGGTTCCTGGAACCAAATACTGCGTAACAAGGCAATGGCCTTTGCCGAGAGAGCAGTGTGACGTCATTGACGCATTCTTCCGTGCGAGGCACGAGGCAGGGATGGTGCGTGAGAGTAAGTCTCCGCACTCGACACCCACGTTCTGTGTCAGAAAGCCGAACGGCAAGTGGCGCATTGTTCATGCTTTTAACAAGCTAAATGCGGCCACTATCCCGGCGCAAACGCCGATTCCTCGCAAGGATGTTCTGCAGAACAACATGGTAGGCTGTACACTGTACAGCGCGCTCGACTTGGTCGATGGCTACTACCAATTGCTCATTAAAGCGAGCGACATTCCGCTGACAGCGGTGAGTACTCCGAGCGGTATGCTCTGGGAGTGGCTGGTGATGCCCCAGGGGCTGTCGAACGCACCAGCAACGTTCAATCGTCTTGTGACGCAGCTGTTTAGGCCCCACCGGGCGTACGCTCAAACGTACTTTGACGATATATTCGTCCATAGTCGTGCCGAGCACGGAAAGTCAGACGTGGATAACCACATTGACCACTTGCGAGCGGTGCTCGAGTGCATGCGCACTAATAAGTTGTATGCCAACTTGGACAAGTGCGTCTTTGGCGCGGAGGAGATACCTTTCCTCGGGTGCTTCATTTACAAGCAGACGCCGAAGGGCGTGAGCGCGTGATCGCGTTTGAGTCTCGCCAGCTCAAAGCTGCAGAGAAGAACTATCCAGTTCATGACAAAGAGCTACTTGCAATGAAGTATGCTCTAGTCAAATTCAGGGTACACCTGCTAGGCTCTAAGCCTTTTGTGATCTTTACTGATCATGCGTCGTTACGCACTGCGACACAGTCGCCTCATCTCTCTCAGAGAATGGCAAGATGGCTTTCCTTCTTTGCCGAGTATAACTTCGAGGTGAAGTACAAGCCGGGGCGGCTTAATGTAGTGGCCGATGCGCTCTCGCGCAGGCCGGACTACGAGTTAGCTCATGTCACGACAGTGACGTCGTCAGTGCCTGACTTGATACGCGGAGCGTATGCACAAGACGACATGTGCGTAGCGCTGCTACGGGCTCTTGGGAGCGAAGAGTTTAAAGACTCTGACAAGGAATTGTCTGGGCGCTTACGCGCGAGGCTGCATCGATACTCACTCGATGGCGGCCTGCTGTACTACAGCACCGACGCTGAGGATAACCCTCGTGTAGTCGTTCCTCATGATGAGGATCTAAAGTATCGAATCCTCTATGAGGTTCATGATACGCCCGTGGGCGGGCACTTAGGTCGGGAGAAGACCTATGGCTCGGTGAGCTCGATGTACTGGTGGCCCAAGATGTATAAGTGGGTCGGCACCTATGTACGCACGTGTGAGACGTGTCAACGGACAAAGTCCGCGCCGAGCACGGCAGCGCCATTGGCGAGTTTGCCTGTCCCCAAGGGATGCTGGCAGTCCATGAGTATGGACGTTGTGTTTGGCCTTCCCAAGGATAAGGCGGGAAACACAGATATAGTGGTCTTTGTAGACCGATTGAGCAAGATGGCTCATTTAGCGGCAGTGCCGGACACCATTGATGGTGAAGGTACAGCTTTGCTGTTTTTAGACCGAGTCTTTCGCCAACATGGCTTGCCTGAGGCAATTGTCTCGGATCGAGATCCGCGCTTCACCGCGAAGTTCTGGACGTCCCTCTTCAGAGTGCTCGGCACTCGTTTGGACATGTCCACGGCGGACCATCCGCAGACCGATGGTCAAACCGAACGCGTGAATCGCGTTGTGGAGGATACCCTCCGAAGCGTATGCGCTGAGGCGCCAAAACGCTGGAGCCAGATGCTCCCACTCGTTGAGTTCGCATTAAATAATGCAGTGCACGCCTCGACAGGCTACACTCCGTTCTATGTGAACGGCTTGGTTAACCCTCGCGTCCCACTGACGCCGCCACGCAGTGGCTCAGGGCTTGGTGGGGGAGGGATAGCTGAGCGGCTAGCTGATGTCAGCCCTGTTGCGGTTCGCAAGCAAGTCGATGACTTTGTCTCTTTGAGACTGAGCGTAATGCGTCAAGTACGCGACGCTATGGCTGAAAGCCAAGACACTCAGAAGGAACATGCAGATGCCAAGGGCAGAAGCAATGTTGAGAGGTTTGAGGTCGGTGACCAAGTTTTATTAAACGCTAAAAACCTACCTACTCATGCAGTGTCTGCAGTCTTCAAGACGAAGTTAAGACCTCGGTTCATAGGACCGTTCAAGGTCGTGGCCAGGAAGGGCCTAGCGTATACGCTCAACCTTCCGAAGAAGATGCGCACGCATCCGGTCTTCTATGTCGGCTTGCTTAAGCCATACCAAGACCCTGCTCAGGTGAGCGCGGAGGCGTTGGCACCAACGGTGGCTGGGCCACGGACAGCTGCAGGGCAGCAGGTGGTAGAGCCACGGGAGGCTGAACGACAGCAAGTGGTGGATCCACAGATGGCTGATCAACAGCATGTGGCAGAGCCACAGGTCGCGGAGCGAAGTGCTCGAGATGCAGGAGCAAGGCAAGCTGAACGTTCAGCCGAGCAGCTGGACGCTCAAGGTCCGAGACCTGGTTGTGAGTCAACAGTGGTGGCTCTAACCTATCCACAAGGTGGATCATCTCTTCGAGATTGACCGATGGGCGGTGAACGTTCGCGTCGTGGACGCCGGCGTCGTATGGACGCAGACACCGTTTCGGCAAGTGCTGACTCTCCCCGCGAGAGCCCAGCTGAGGCAAGGCCTCCTCCTGCTCTGCTCGATGAGCATGGTGAGCTCCACTTTCACGTGGAACGCCTTGTGGCGTGGCGTAGACGCCAGGGTCGTACCCAGTACTTAGTGAAGTGGAGGGGTTACCCTCACTCACAGAACTCATGGGAGTTTGAGGTTATCCTCCGGCAAGATTGCCCTGACGTCGTTGATGCTTACGACCGGGTACATCATGTGCCGAAGCGCCACCATGGCGTGCGACAGCGTCGCCAGGCGCTGGGCGACTCCCACTAGAGTGGTGAGCGATGAGGTCAGTAGTTGAGCTCAGGCTCTGACCAGTGGCTGCAGCAGCCAGCTCGTACGTATAAGCGGTGCTCGCAGCGGGAGCAGGAGGTGGAGAGACCTCGTAGTGTTAGGGACATGGTCCTGAAGGAAGCAGGTGCTTCGTGTTGTGCTGAACAAGGTTCAGGCACAAGCGTCTCGATAGACGCATAGTTGTTTTGAAACAACTTGCTCGATGAGCATGATCCAAATGTGGATGCGCTGTAACAGCGAAAGTGGTGTCCCGCACGGGGATCGAACCACTGGCCTTTGGCTTGACAGGCCGGAGCTCTACCATTGCGCTACAAGGGCGATGCCCGTACGTCAGTCCGAGAACGGACTACTCATGGTATGAGAGGGCTGCGCCCGGGTGGATTTGAACCACCGACTTGTGGCTTTCAAAGCCAGCGCTCGACCACTGAGCTGAAAGGGCGTTGCCCTTAAGCTTGTCCATTCAAGGACAACAGTTCATGGAACGAGAGGGCTGTGCCCTGGCGGGTTCGAACCACCGACCTGTGGCTTCCAAAGCCAACGCTCGACCACTGAGCTAAAAGCGGATTGCTCTTAAGCTTGTCCAAGCGTGAACAATCGTTCATGGAACGACAGGGCTGTGCCCTGGTGGGCTCGAACCACCGACCTGTGGCTCTCAAAGCCAACGCTCAACCATTGAGCTAAAAGGGTGTTGCCCTTAAGCTTGTCCAAGCGTGAACAATCGTTCATGGAACGAGAGGGCTGTGCCCTAGTGGGTTTGAACCACCGACCTATCGCTTGTGAAGCGAGTGTTCAACCGCTGAGCTGTTGTCGACGACTCGAATGAGTCAAGAGCATTGCTCTAAGCGGTTTGCAGCTCTTGGAGTAGGCGCGGAGCGCGAGCGTAGGTCTGAGACCGCTTGAGAGCAAGATGCGCGCTGCGCTTGGAGCATTGGGCCGTGGGCCGACGACGAGAAGTTGGGCATCAACGATGCGTAGGCGTTTGTGAGCTCACGGAGCTGTACAACGCTGGTGTGAGGTGTAGTAACCTCCGCCGTCTTAACAAGACGTGACCTCGCTGAGGAAAGTTCGAGAACGGTATGTTCTCATCTTAGTGAGGGAGAGTGTAACGGGGTTACATGGTGTGGAACACACAGGGGTACGAAGTACCCGGAGAGTTAACAAACTCTCAGTACATAAGTTGGAGAGTTAACAAGGTCTCTCAGTACGTTGGCTGAAAGCCACACGTTATGCATTTGATTAGGTTTAACTATGCTAGATAGTTAAAGAGATACATTTACCCCTAGGCGGCTTGGCCGCAATAATAGTAAATAAAACACTTCTGGTTTTGAAGCACAAAAGTTAAGGTGTTAACTTTGAGCCCTGGTCTTGGGCTGTAAGTGTCCTTTGGATAAGGAACTTAGTATTAGTGACTCTTTGAGTCGAACGTCTTCCTCTGACGCTAAAGCTACGGCAGCCCCGCTGCAGATATGGGATATACTATACAAGAGTGGATCGGGTGTGGATCCTATGAAGGAAGGATGGTCGGTGCCCTCTGAAGGTGGATCTAGTAGCCACGGCTAACGAGGAGTCAAAAAAGGTCCACCGCGAGGTACCCCGGATCCCATACTTCCGAGTTCGGATCCAAGGAGGGAGGATCCCGCCTTGAGGGACCTGGATCCAGAGTATAGGGATGGTGGATGCAGTGGATCTCGAACTTTCGTGGGACGATGGAGATCACCGACGGTTGCGAGATGATGTTGGATGATTGGAGAGCTCAGATCCACGACGAGTGTACACTTACAGTGAAGTGGATCCAAGCGACCTGGATCCTGATGAGTGTACCCATAATAGGGTGACCATAATGATTACGCCATGGATCCGGTGGATCTGAAGATAATACAGCTGGGGTGATGGTTCAAGGGAAGAAGGGACATGCAGCCGAGCCTGGTAAGGGATTTAACGAGGGAAAGACATAGAAGGTAGAGATCCAGGCAGGTATAGGCTTAAGTATCAATACAGACTTCTATTTGCACTATAACACGCAAGTGCCTTCCTGCCCTCAAGAACCGGAACTACATTGGCCGTACGAGCTCGGAGAAGGTTGGGAATTGCGAATCTAGTGTTGGTAGTGATAACTGGATAATACATTGGCCAGTTCCTACAACCTAGTAAGCTTTCCCATACACGTGCAGATCCGACGGGTTAACCGAATTTACTACTTGGTCGGCTATACCCTAGAGGCTCTCAACTCTCAAGATCCCGTCACAGGAGGCGGCAAGTACGACGCAAAGGAACGCAAATGCAAGGGACACACCCGCAAGGCAACCCTACGGCCAGATCCACGATCTAGGTCCCGGATCCATAAGCTCGAATATTCGCTTAGGATTCGGAACAATCCACGGACGCAGAGTGAAGATTTTCCACTGCTGCTCCACCCCATCCCCACGTCTCGCCAAGACACTCAAGCTTCACCACTTGAACTCTTCGGAAGTTACCGAGAGAGCAGAATCCGCCCTACCGACGGGTACACAAGGTGAGGAAAGTTCAGCAGAACACGGATCATCGGGGGACCCCCTCCGTTAGTCGGTGTCTGGGCGCAGTTGGTAAGTTGGATCTGGCAATCTCGCAGATTTTGCTGATCCCGCTCACCACACCTGGAATACCGGAAGACGTGTTGGAACGTACCCGGGAGGTCTCATCTGGAGATCTAGGAACGCCAGAGTATTGGCTGGACTGGTACGCTCACACGCTCGAGACTTCGACTGAAGCTAAAAGTGCCAATCGGGACTTTAAGGATGTCGGAGGAACGAAAGAGAAGTCGACGACGTTCGTTGGTTCCGTTACGACGGACGAGGACGAGCGCAAGGGTTGTACGGAGGTGTCTGAGGGTGCGCCGGAGAACGAGTTCGTGCAGAACGTTTGTGTTGGACTCGAAGAGGACGTCGTGCCAATCTCGGAACTCCCTGCGGAGGAGAAGGGAACGTTACCTTTTCGATGGCGTTCCGTAATTCGTAACCGACTGTACGAACTCCTCAAACAAGAGCAAAATGCTGCGAAGGATCGTCAATCTGACATTCCTGAGAGCGGGGGGAACGGTGATGCTGAAGACGACATCCCACCTTTGCGCTACAAAGAGGACGAAACTCAATTTGACGAAGACTCGTTCCGAGAATGCCTCGTTGAAGCGGGTGGAACGCTGACTGAGACGTTCCAAAATCGAGCGTTGGCCTGGGCACGAGACTATTTCGGGACAGAAGCTTCCGTTATTCGCGACAAGTTGTGCGACAGTCGAGACAAGACGTCGAAAATAGTGGCTGCGACCGTTGGGACAAGTTCCAGGAAGAGGGTGACTTTCGGTGCGACTATCGAGGACGAAGATCCCAAAATAGGAGAAGAGGAGCCCGAGGTCTATTTCTTAAACGTGAGAAGAGCTCCCAAGCCGCGAAGAAGCCCTGGGCCGCGCGAAGTGAGCGGCGATGATGTCTTCGGCGACGGTGAACGTGTCGTACCGGATGACAAGCGTGTCATCTGCAGCGTTGGGGGTGTGCAAGCGCTGTCGGACGGCTTTATCGATTGCTGCCCGTCCGAAATGCTAGCTGATACAGGTGCGGTCGCCAGTCTTGTCGACAAACGCGTGCTGAAGCGGACGAGCCTCCGAACCTCCACGACCTTATACTGGGGGCTAAGATAGTGTCTTGGGGTACAAGATTCGCGTTAGTGGGGTTATCGACTTGCCCGTCTTGCTTGGAACGCTGGAGAAGACGCTTTTTTTCGTCGTGACCGATCACTTGTTTGTGGACGCAATTCTCGGAACGGACTCGCTAAGGGCGTTCCGCGCGGTGATTGACCTCGAGGGGCAGTCAATGACACTGAAGGAGACGGGAGACGTGATCCCGTTGGGAGCGACAAGGGTAGAAGAAACCTACGCGGCTACGATATCGTCGACGGTGCGTCTGGAACCCGGACGTCAGGCCTTAGTGAGATCAAGCGTTCGCGGAACGATGAAGGACCACTCCGTTGTGTTGGTCGAGGGCGTTCCCGGAACGGACGAAGCTTTGAGAGTAGCGAGGACGTTGTGTACCGTGACGGATGGAGCGGTGTTGGTCGAAGTGTGTAATGCTTCCGCGGAAGAGGTAGAGATCAAGTCTGGCGCGTACGTCGCTGCTGTAACCATCGTTCCCAAGTCGTCGTTCGCAACTAGAGCCTCTAAGGCAGATGAAACGACGGTGAACGTAAGCGCAGTGCTGAGTACGGTGAAAGGGAATGTGACGGCTGAAGTTGGAACGATCGAGGCTGAGATGAGTGCCGCCATGGACGACAGCAAGGAAGACGACTTCGAAGTGGACTTCGAAGACTCGTCACTCGGAGCGGAACAGAGGGGCTCTTCGCGAAGATGTTGAAGGACCTGAGAGACTTATTCGTCGAAACTTCAAAGAAGCCAGGAAGGACGGACCTGCTACGATTCAGTATTGACACCAGAGATCACGCGCCTATTAAACAGCCTCCGTACAGAGTGTCGAAAGCTGAAGGAGATGTCATGGAAGCAGAGATTTAAGAGTACCTGGATCTCGGACTTATCAGACCTTCGACGAGCCCATGGGCCAGTCCTGTGTTGATGATACGGAAGCCTGATGGTGGCGTAAGATTCTGCATCGATTATCGGAAACTAAACGCAGTGACCGTGAAGGACAGCTACCCAATGCCTTTGATCGACGTCATCCTGGACTTTCTGGAGAACGCGAAGCTTTTCTCCACTATGGACATCGCTTCGGGATATTGGAACGTTCCAATGGGTGTTCGACAGCGTGGAAAAGACGGCTTTCACGAGCAAATTCGGCCTCTACGAGTGGTTGGTTATGCCGTTCGGTTTGTGTAACGCTGTGCCTGCATTTGAGCGTCTGATGGAGAACGTTCTCGTTGATCTCAAGTGGAGGACGTGTCTCGTCTACTTAGACGACTGTGTTGTCTTCGGTGACAACTTCCCGACACATTTGATTCGGGTACGACAGGTCCTGGAACGTTTCCGAGCGGCAGGGTTCAAGTTGAAGATGAAGAAGTGCCATTGGGGACGTGACCAAGTGGCGTTTCTAGGGCGAATCGTGACTCCGACTGGAATACTACCGAACCCTGAGAAGGCAAAAGCGGTCATGAACATCGAGAGGCCGCATGACTTGCACACGGTTAGAGCATTCCTGGGTCTGACAAGCTACTTTCGGCGCTACATACCGGGATTCGCTGCGATTTCTGCGCCGCTGGAACGCTTGAAGCAGAAGGACGTCAAATTCAGATGGAATGACGACTGCGAGGGCGCGTTCCGAAAACTACAGCGAGCACTAGTGAAACCTCCGATACTGGTGTATCCAGACTTCAAGAAGAGGTTTAAGCTCTATGTAGATTCGTCACACTTAGCGGTGGGAGCATGTCTGATGCAAGAGGTCGACAAGAGAGACAGGGCGATCGCGTACGCGAGTAAGATGCTGGTTGGATCACAACGGAACTGGGTTAACAAGACTAGTGGAACGACAGAAATTGAGTGCTGGGGAATCGTATGGTCGACACGCAAGAATCCGGTGTAATCTGAGTCACGCGGAATTTGATCTGCACACAGAACATCAAGCTCTCACGTGGATCTTCGGCGAGACAACGAGAACGTCAAACGTCAAGTTGGCACGATGGGCCATGGAGCTGTCGCAGCTACGGTTTAAGATATACCACAAGTCTGGAACGTCGATGGGACACGCTGACGGTTTGTCGAGACTGTATCACCGACCGGATGCTGGTATTGTTAGGGCCATCAGGATGGCGGACCTTCTCAACGACAGTGAGGAAGAGACTCCTGACTTACAAGTGCCGACTTCAGACGAAATGCTGACTCAATCGGGAAAGCAAGTCTTAAACGGAACGCTGGGTAGGAGCGTCACTGACGTTCCAATCCCAGTCGGGGAGCCTGCCGAGACTACAGATCCTAACGAAGAGACTGAGAGAGGCAACCAACAGACAGATGATGCGTCCGTGGCTGTCGAGCCTCTCACACAAGCGGAGCAAGAAGAAGACTCGCAAGGGAGGGCTCTACAGGCGAACTCATCACCGATTGACGTGTTTGGGCTCGACTATGACAAGTTCGTGGTTGAGCAAGAACGTGTGCCCTGGATGCGAGCGCTGAAGGCGTTCCTGAAAGATGGAGCATTGGCTCTTGATCCACAACTGAGAGTGAGTGTGCTGAAGATGTCTCCGCACTATTTGATTCGAAACGGAGCTCTAGCACGTCTCGTACATCTAGGAGCCCGTGCCGGTCCAGCCAGAACTGTGTGCGTTCCAACTGTCCCGTTACCGTTCATTGAGACGGTCCTGCACTATTGTCACGCAGACATCTTCTCTGCTCACTTAGGGAGAACGAAGACGACGGACAAGGTGAGACGCCACGCATATTGGCATGGGTGGAGGAAGGAAGTGATCGAGTACGTGCATGAATGTTCTATCTGCAGTGGGGGAAACGGACATAGACCTTGGAGAGCTGGACTGATGCAACGGATGCCAGTTCAGGACTTATCTGGCCCGTTCTCGCTACTCGTAGTCGACGCAATTGGACCATTGGTCGTCACTCCTCGTGGAAACAAGTACATCCTAGTGTTTGTGGACTATTTCACAAGATGGGTCGAGGCATTTGCGGTCGCTTCGTTGGGCACGATCTCGTTTGTGAGCGCAATGATAGAGGGTGTTATCTGCCGACATGGAGTACCGGAACGTCTTCTAAGTGATCGTGGCTCCAACTTCACGTCCAATCTGGCCAAGTCACTGTATCAGACGTTGGGGATTAAGAAGTTGTTCGGAGCGGCGTACCACCCGCAGACACAAGGTCTGGTGGAACGTTTCAACGGAACGTTGGTGGGGATGCTACGTATGTTCATGAACGAGACGCAGACGGATTGGGACGTGTACCTGCCACGGGTCCTATTTGCGTACCGGACGGCATATCACAAAGGCCTCGGCGACACCCCGTTATTTAGTCTGTACGGACGTGATCCTGTGCTACCTATCGACTTGGCGTTCCTAAACACGGGAAGGGACTGGAAGCGTAACGAAGTTGCGACGTACCGCCGGAAATTGTATCGCTCGTTGCGTGACTCGCGTCGTCTTGTGGAACGACAATTACTCAAGGCTTAGGATCGACACGAGCAGAGGTTGGACAACCAAGTGAAGGTGACATATGCAGAAGGAGACGCTGTCTGGGTGCACCAGTACTTTAGAGCCCGGGTGGGGGAACGCAGGACGAAGAAGCTGGCGTTCTCCTGGCACGGTCCCTACCGTGTTGTTGGCCAAGACAGGGAGAACGCCTACAGGATCGCGATTCCGACGCTCCCGAACAAGGTCGTCACGGTGAACGTCAACCGTCTGAAGCGATTTCAAGGACGCTGGAGCCGACCCTACGCAGACGAGAAGCCTGACAGGGTCGAAGAAGAAGAGGATGAGGACGGCACAGGTCCATTGGACGTCGAGGACTTGCCGTCGACGAGCTTTGTGGAACGTCTCTCGATTGGCGAAGAAGAAACTGCGTTTTCGGGAGTGTCGTCGCCGATAGTGGACGTGATCGTGAAGAGAGTCGAAAAGCGTGAGTTGCAGTATCTCGTACTCACCGCCACGTATCAGACGTTCTGGTTGTCTCGAACGGCGTTGGCACCGGAGTTTGGAACGATGATACGTGCCTTTGAGGACGCAGATCGGAAGAAGAGAGGTCTGCTGGAGTTGCGTCGGAACGTCAGATTGGTCGAAGCCAATGCTGATGTCGACGATGCTGAGGTGTTGTTCTAGCTGGCAACGGGAGCCGGTTAGAATGCGTGCAATTGTGGGACTGCACGAGAGTGTTTGGGGCTCGCTGAGTCTCGGAACACTGAGTGACGTGTACATATTTTCTATTTTGGAACGACCACGGGTTGTTCTTTGGGTTTTACGGAGTTGGATATTTTGAGAACGTCACGAGCATACAAAGATTGAGTGTGTCAGTTTGGAACGTGAAGGAGTTTGTAAAGCATCAGTTTGGAACGTGAAGGAGTTTGTGAAGCATCAGCCTGGAAAGTGAGGAAGTTTATGAAGCGGTAGTTTGGAGTCCGAGGGAGCTCGGATGCGTTGGTTTGGAACGAGAAGAAGCGTCTTAAGAGAGATTCGTTGACGATGGAAACGAAGAGCCGACGTAAAAGGAACAAGGCACGATGACGAGAAACGACGGAACATTACGGTTAAAAAGGAACGAGAGCTACGAACGGCTACATCGCAAAAGACGGAAGGATCTCGGGTCTACTTGGCGGCCTTCTTCTGGCCATCCTCATCTTCGTCCTTATCGCTTTCCTCGTCGCCGTCCTCGTGCTCGACGAATTCCTCCTCTTCCTGCTCGTCTTCGTCGGCTTCGGACTCCTCGTCGTCGTTACCAGAAGCGTCGTCATCTTCGACCGCAGCTTCCTTCTCTTCGTCCTCGCCTTCATCTTCGAACTCGGACTACTCGTCGCGGCGACGTTCCGTAATCGACGGTGGACGGACTGTTGGGACTTCGTACTTCCCGCGGTGATCTGGGCCATGATGTCGTCTTGAGCCAACTTGACGGCGTGGTCGTTTACGAGCGTCTGCCACGGCTCCTCGTTCTTCTCACCAGCCCAAGTCACGTTTGGTTTCGTGCTTGATATAGTGTCGCGGCGAACTCGCGCCAGGGCAGCGAGGGAGAGCCGGCTCTTCTCGTCTGCGGCCGGATTTAGCGCGTCCGTAGACTCAAACAAAGAGCGCATGCTGGGGTACCTGTAAGTGTCGATAGTC
>NW_003303612.1:281144-289164 GCF_000142945.1 Phytophthora infestans T30-4
ATATGATCATAGCTCGCAAGATGAGCTGACGTACCTCCAGCTGTTCACGTTCGCGACGTCTACGAGGATTGAGACGCTGAAAAGCGTCGGACACGGCTCGATTCAGACGCTTGGACATACGGTGGCGAGATGGTGAATTGAAGAATGAAGAAATGTCACAACGGGCACCAGTACCGTGGCTTCCATTGCGACAGGGGCAGTTGTGGTGTAGTAATTTCTCCGTGGTTGCGGATTATCACCCGTCGACAAAGACGTGACACCGCCCAAGTTGTTCAAGCGACGAACCCTCGGTCGGGTAACGTACGGAGACGCCAAGGTGCAAGGGACTCGACGGCGTCACCTCCGAGTTTTCAACAAAAAAATCGGATACGGCCCTATGTCACTGAATCCAGGCTGTCCTTATTATTAATAATGGACTGGCCGGATTCGCATTCAGCGGACCATCTACGGTACGAACCCTCAGTGGCGGTTGGGATGAGTTCGCGGAATACTCAGCGACCTTTGGAAGGCACGTTAACCGTCTGGGACAGGGCGCGGACCGTTAAAGATGCTCATGCGACAGTGCAGACGACGCTTGGCATGCAAGAAGATCCATAACGGATCATTGTTCAGTTGATATTTGTATACTTGATTAGGACTTCTTATTAGGAATAGACCCGAAAGGGTAAGCTTAAATACAGAACAGAATTTCCACTCAAGCACACAGAGCGACGTCCGGCTTCAAGGTAAGCGTCAGGTCAAGCTTGTTTGAGTGTGTTATGGCTGTCGGTGAGCTCGAAGCTCTGTAGCGAGGGTTCATCCGGCAAGGCCAAGAGACTTTGTGTATTGGCCGATTATTATCGGGAGGTTTTACGTGACGGCTTATTGTTGTCTATTTGCACGACTGGGAGTGCTTGAATTGCCTCCCTTTTATTTCTTCCAGCCGAGTGTTGAACACTCGGTGATCTCGTAAAAGGCTTACCCGTGCCTGGTACCCTTCCGCTGTTGGGACCACGAGGATTCAAAACACCTGCTAGCTTTGCTCGTGCTAGTAGCGTGTTCTTATTTTACTGGTTGGCCTATATAAGTAGTTTACAAGGTCCAGTTTGTCCCGGTGCAAGGGCAGAACTGGGGTCTTCAGGTCCGCCCGAACGATCGTTTACTATCCTAGTAGACGTATTGTTGTGGGAACATCCTAACTACATCTGTAGCTAGAGTTCACGTGAGATTTCCAACACCACACTAGTACCACAGCAAACCGCTGTCTCCCGAATAGCAGCGATTTTGTTTCTTTTGTTGTCGCCTGCTGACTGGCTATCTGCACGCCGCTGGATTGCTGTAAAAATCGCGTTTTCTTCTCGATCTCTCTTGTACGCCTTTTTGATCATGGCTATCAACTCGCTGTCAGTGGTCACCTCGCTGACGGCTAAACTGAAGGCCGCATCATTGAAGCTGGTCACACTCAAGTCATGAAAGTACTTCGTCTCCGGTTGCAAGTCTGGTCTTCGGCTAAGCGCGTCTGCGATTCCGTTCTTCGCACCTGGAAGGTATGAGAACGTTGGCTGATACTCCGCGAGGATATCGTACCAGCGCGCGAGACGACAGCGTGTGTTCTCTTTTTAAATAAAGAGACCTTCAAAACTCTGTTAATCGTTTCCACGATTGGTGGCTTGTCCCAACAGTAAAATCGGAAAGCTGTCCACGGCTGAAACAATGCCCAAAGATTCTTGCTGCTGCGTCGGGTAAATGAGTTCCGCAGATATTCTATCTTCTACTGGTGTAAGCAATGGTAAGCTCGCACCATCGACAACCTGGAACAGGACTCCTCCGACTGCAAAGTTGCTAGCATCCGTACGCAAATGCATAGGCTGATTGAAATCGGGCAAGTGCAACACTGGCGGATGCACAGCCGTTTCTTCAGCTCCTTGAAGTTCTTCGACTGCTCTTCGTCGAAGCGAATCTTCGCTTGCGCTTGGACTTCTTCTTGAGCAAAGTAAGCATACTTGCTGTCAGTTTCGCGTAGTCTGGGCAGAATCGTTGGACGTATCCAGTTAAGCCGAGGAAGCTGTGAAGATCCTCTTGCGTTCTTGGAATTGGCCAGTCCTTGATGGTCTGCACCTTATCTGGATCCATCCGCACGCCGCTTCTCCCAACAAAATCTCCAAGGCATGGAATCTCGCCGGCACAGAAGACGCACTTGGACAGCTTCACGTATAACTTGTTGTCTCGCAAGATGTCCAATGTTTTGCGGAGAGCCTCCAGACACCTTGCCTTCGTTGATTCCTTGAATGTCAATGCGGCGTCCGTGATCAGGTACATCTCGGAGTCGCAACTTCTTGGCAAAGGCGTCAGTGATCACACCAACGTTCGCTCCTGTGTCGAGGAGGATCCTCGTATGCTGGTCGTTCACAGCGCCTTGCACCAGAGCTCTCATTCTGATCCGTCGGTCGAATTTCTTGGCCGACCACCACCCCTGTCTCTCGCCAGGGTTCAACTTCATAATCTTGGAGTGACCCTTGGGCTCGTCTTGCGCTGCACTCGAAACCAAGCCGAGCGAACCCTCGCTGGTGCCCTCATCAGCATCAGCACACTCCATTATTTCTCCAACACCTCCACCGAGGATTCTACTCCTCTCCTTTTCATTTTCCGTCGCGTTCACACTTGTTACGTATTTATCAGGCCATTCACTCTGCCCCATGAAAGCAAAGATACACTCTGCTTCCATTGAAGGCTCGGTTAGCTGTGGCAGCCCGATAGGGACCAACCCAGTTGTAGTTGGCGGGCTGCCTAGTTTAAATGACGTTCTTGAACGACGGCCTTGAGCTCTGGCGGAAGTTCCTCCTTCGTGCCTTTAGTGCGCACGAATTTGGCAAGGTCTTGGAAGTTGCGGGAAAAGTTCGCATTGTCCAGCATCGTGGAGTTGTTTGCAGAACTTGCATCGCTTGTTACAGTAGTGGGCGGAGTGACTCATGCCGCCGTCACCGCGCATGGTCCGTACTGTGGGCGTCGGTTGTCGCAATTGAAGTCACGGCGACTGCGTTGGTCCTTATTGAACCCACGGTCACCGCCTCGGCGATCTTGATTGAAGCCATTCTCGCGATCAAGCGTGTTTCCACACGGTTGACGGGTTGTCTGAACGTGCGTAGGTGCCTTCAGCAGCTGCACGGCGCTCATTCTCGTTAGCAGCGGCGAGGTATCGGTCATTTTCATCCAATGAGAAATCACCGTCCGTATTATCGGGTTGAAAGTCGTTGTACTCGTCTTGGACATCGTTGTAAGCGTTCGGATCTTCGTTTGAATACTCGGTGCCCCCTTGAGCAGCTTCACTACCTTCTAAATCAGCTAGTAGGTCATCCACCGTGGCTTCAATGAGCGTCACTCTTGGTTTATTGCGGTTGTCATCGCGGCGACGGTCATCACGCCGGTTGTTGCGGGCGTACCCATCGTCGCGTCGCGCGTCACGGCTCTTGGAGTATCGGTACTCACTGTCACGCTTGGGTATTCTCTCCTTGCCCTTGAGAACATCTTTGATGATCTCTTCGAGCTCGTGAATGTCGGCGACTCGAGCGTGGTAGAGACTCTCCGCTAGCTTGTCATCATCGCATGTTGCCAGGAACTGCTGTACGTGTTCTTCGCGTCGCGACCACTCTTCTCAAAGTGTAGACGGGCGGTCCGAGCGTAGCCATTCAGCCTATTTATGTAGTCGCACAGATGTTCATTACGTTCCCGCTTGGCGGAGTAGTAACGCGACAGTGCCGTCTGAGTGAACTGCGAGCAGTAGTAGCGGATGAACGCATCGCTCAGCAGCTTCCACTTGCGCTTCGTCTTCTTCGGAAGTTGACGGAACCAATGAATGGCTCCGTCCCGGAGACTTAGCTCAAATGGAATGCACCATTTGTCGGCATGTGTGCGAGCTCCAGTCCTTTCATAGACGAACCCACGGAGCCACTGCATACAGTTCTCGCTTTTGTTGCGAGAGCCTGAGAACGGCGTGATGCGATCCAATGGTCGGTGCGACGCCATTTCAATCCTCGGTGTCGGGTCCACGTCGTTCAGCGTCGCTAGCTCATTCATCTGGCGCGTCAACTCGAGTTGAGGATCTTCCTCGTCGAATGTACGCACCAAAATGTCATCGTCACTGGACGAACCATCGCTGTCGACTTGACGACGTCCGGCACCACCTTTGGGAGCTCGTGCACCGCCTCGGCGACCGAACGAACCCTCGTTACCAGCGTAACTACGTTGCATACTGCTCTCCGAACGTGGCGTAACCATGTGCGAGTCTTGAAAATACGGTGAAGCTTCGGTAGTGCCGAAGGCACCACGCTCAGCTCTACGCTTGGTCGGAGGAGTACGAACGAGTCGTTGGGGCGGCGGCAGTGGAATCTTGGACGGATCTTCATCTTGAATCATCGGTCGACTTACTGGCTGCTTTCCAGCGTTAATGCCAACAGCGCCAAACGCCTTCCGAAGCTTCTTCTTCCATTTCTGAAGAGCAGCTCCGGCTTCATGTGGACTCCAATCTTGGAGCGACATCGTCGATAGGTATCTCTCGTTCTCGAACCCCAGCGACAACAGCAGCGAAACTGAATCCTCGGCAGCTTGGCTAGTCAAAACCGAGCTGACTGGGTATTGAAGTTCCTGCGCAAGCGCAGGCCAGTCGGCTTTTTTCTTGGGGATGGGCTTGAACAGCTGCATCCACTCATCATTCTGCATCAGCGCTTGTACGCGGTCGAAAACGCGCTTGGCGGCTGGTGTATCACCGTTGATAGGTGGGCGAGGTGCCTTCAGCAGTGCTGAATGCTTTGCACTCGCCACCGAAGGTTTAAAACCCTCGGTCCCATCGTCATAATCTTCATAGGCGGGTTCCGGTCCCGCAATATCATCGAGCTCGTCGGCGAGGCTCCTCGAAAGGGACCTGGTCGCCCCGCTCAGCCCCGATGATAGCGTGGCCGTCTCCGGCGTCGCTGCGCCTAGCTCTGGAGCCGGCGTCTTATCTTCGTAATCTTCATAATCGTGGGCGTCAGGACCGATGTCCGCTTCGTCGTCGAAGCTCACTGAAAGCTCGGTGGCGGCTGCAAAGCGCGCAGCCGGGCTTGAACTCTCGTTGCGAGCCCCGCCAGACTTGGCAGGCGTAACTGGTACCGTCGGTTGTCCTTTCGCCATGTTTCTTGTCTTTTTCTTGTTCTTCTTCTCTTGGTAGCTCGTAAACGCGTGCGCTTTCGTGACGACCCCGAATGGGGAGAGGGCTGCTGAAATGCGCGCCTGGGGCACTGGACCTCAGCGTTCGTCGACATGATCAACGCGCGCGTCGTGCAAGCCACACACGATCGTGATAACGTGCAGCATCTTCAGGATGAAGCCGTAGCCTCTGTAGTTTTCGTCACACCGGAGAATTCGACGCGGTTGGCGATCAACAATGCGTTCATAAAGGAAACCGCAGCCAAGCTACCAAACGACGTATACCCTTTCCGCGTGATCGCAAATTTCAAGGGCGCGCTCAACGGTCTCAGCCGGAGCGACCTCTGCTACGTGCTAAGCCTACCAGATAACAGGTTCGGTCGGATGGCTCCATTCCTCGATCTAGTACAAGGAATGCCCATTCAGGTGACTCAAAATGTAGCCACAGCCAAGGGTATAGCGAACGGCACGCTTGGAACGCTCGAGTACGTCTACTTCCCTGCGGGCACCCGCTCTCGCCTTGTTTGCGACGGCGCCACTTCCACGGTCGTCCAACTGCCAAGTCAGCCTCCAGACTACGCACTCATTCGCGTGCCGAGGCCACATGCTGCTCCGATTCGACCTGGGCTTGACCCTGCGTTCTTTCCGGTGTTTTATACAACGAAAGCGTACACAAAGCCACTATCAAACTGACACCGGCTCCAGATGGGCAGCCGCGCTACGTCAAGGTACGTCCGCAGCAGTTCCCCTTTGTATGCGCGGTTGGAACGACTGTATATAAAGTTCAAGGAGAAACACTGCAGTCCATGATTGTCATGGACTAGAAATCGACGCAGCCGCTGGTCAACAAACCAACACAAACATAATTGCTTGTCTCGCGGGTTACGATTTGCAACGGACTGATCGCACTTAAACCACTAGCTCCGAAGCTTGTGGAGTTATCGAGCCGTCCGATCACGCACTCCGTGAAGAAGAACGCCTCAACAGTCTCAGCAACGCAACGTTGAATTAATTTAACCTGCCGATGTGGAGGACCAATGCCGCGATCGAAACGATCCTCAAAGTCGAAATGAACCACAATAATCGGATAAGTAGCGATCACCTTTGCACGAATACAATTGTAAGCGAATGCAACCACACCATGTGCAATAAATCTATTCATTCCTCCGAACGGAGACCAAGTCCGAGCTCTTGCAGCTTCTCTTGAACTTCTTCCAAAGATTTGCGACCAAGGTTACGAACCTTCATCATATCTTCTTCTGTTTTCGTAGTAAGCTCTTGAACGGTATTAATACCTGCACGTTTCAAGCAGTTATAAGACCGAACCGAGAGATCGAGTTCTTCAATCGTCATCTCAAGCACTTTTTCTTTTTTGTCTTCTCAAGCCCAAATGCAACAAGCTAATGCGAGGTTCGAATATCTCGTTGCCGCTAGGGGTGAGCAGAAGAAGAAGGACCCTCCGATGTATGAAGGAAAGTATGGTGAAGACATTGAATTGTGGATCTTTGCCACCGAGCAGTACTACGCAAGCAGACGTTAGTTAATGGAGGCAGACTCGTCAGGTTTCGTGACGATAATCTCCAGCAACTTAGGCAAGTCAGTGTTGAACTGGTATCGCGCTTTTATAGCCGAATGTGAGAGAGCGAGTGTGAACCCCACGTGGTCGTTGTTTAAGCAACAGCTGCGCACGCGCTTTCGACCAAAGGACTTCGAGTATGATCTTCGCGAGAGAATGTTTCGTCTCAAACAGACCGAGACTATTCACGAGTATGTCTCCCAGTTTCAAGACTTGCTGTCGCAGACAGAATTGACGATCAGTGAGTTGGAGAAACGATTCTTCTTTCAAAACGGGTTACGTGAAGAAACAGCAAAGAAGATCAAAGAAGAGAGTCCATCAACGCTACAAGAAGCCATTGAAATTGCTTCGAACTTCGAGTTTGCGCACTACTCCGGGAAACCTCCTCGAGCACCTTCTAAGCCTTCAAAAGGGTCGTCGGACTCGGGGCATCATCCGCCTAAATCGAAAGAGCAGAACAACAAGCGATACGAAAAGAAAAAGGGCAAGAACGATGATTGGAAAAAGACAGCTACGTGCAGAAATTGTGACAAGGTTGGTCACATTTCTCCAGATTGTACTCAGCCAAAACGTACGGAAGCAAGCCGGTACATGCAGGGCGCAGTGTATGCGATCCTAGAGGCTGAAGCTCGAGCATTCAAGACGGAAGACCAAGAGAGGCCCGTCACGATATTCATTGACAACGGCAGTAGCCTGAACGGCGTAACTGAGGAGTTAGTGATGAAGCTTGAGTTGGATGTCACTGAAGGTGACATGATGCAAGTTGATCTCGGTTATGATCAGATTGTGCATCGTCCACGTCGGACTGTAGAGATGTCTCTACAGTTACCAGGATTTCCCTTGACAACGGGAACATTCCAAGTCATGCCTGTTCCTGAGGGAAAGGACATAGTTTTAGGCATGTTGTGGCTGCGGGAGCAGAACCCTGACATCGACTGGAGTACTGGACAGATTGCACCTCACATCAACGTGGAGAACACGCAGACTGTGAAGTTGAGACTGCCGAAGACACGTCCAGCCCGTTGGGTGGCAGGACAACGCCGCGCCAGAATTGCGCAGAGCCGTGAGATCTACAACTACTATCGGCAGCATGGCCACAACGGCCAGTTTGGACGACGAAGGTTATTTCGTCCAACCAGTTCCAGCAAATGTTGCGTAGGGACAAGGACATCGAAGCGGTGTTTGTTATCAATCCGCATGACTCGGCCGCAAGGCGGAACGTTTCAAGAGTCCAGGACCCCCCCAAAGGGTAAGGGCCAATCCCGGCGTACGATACGCTACGTA
>NW_003303612.1:290409-293784 GCF_000142945.1 Phytophthora infestans T30-4
AACCGCCGGGATTACTTCAACCGCAGGAAGTACCAAGAGGTAGATGGATCGACATTTCGATGGATTTCATTGTGTCCTTACCTCCCAGCAAGGATGGTTGTAATGCCATCGTGGTCATCGTGGATCGATTGACCAAGCGTGCAAAGTTCATTGCAACGCAGACGACAGATAGCGCAGAAGATACCGCGCATGTCTTCATGAAGAACTATGTAAAAGATCATGGCCTTCCGAAGACGATTGTGTCTGATCGTGACTCCAAATTTACGTCTAAGTTTAGGCAGGCTGTTATATCTGCTATGGGAACGCAGCATAACATGTCATCGGCATTTAGACCACAGACGGATGGGCAAACGGAACGTACGAACCGTTTTATCGGGGATTATCTTCGTGGAGTCGTGAACCCAGCCCAGAACGATTGGGATGAGTTTCTTCATATGGCAGAGTTTGCCTACAATCGACGTGTGCATTCGACGATCGGAATGGCACCGTTTGAAGCGGATCTTAGGTATATTCCGTACATGCCTGACGAGGTTTCGTTAGATCCGGAATTCAACAAGTTGGAGAAAGCAGCAAAAGAGTTCTTACTCCGGCAAGAGGTCTTCCTCAAGGTAGCACAAGACCGTATGAGTGAAGCCCAAGAACGCATGAAACACTATTACGACAGGAACAGACTTGTCCAAGACTTCGAGACTGGTGATATGGTGTTACTTGACGGAAAGAACATGGACATCCGCCACAAGGGGTATGCACAGTCGAAGAAGTTAGCTCCGAGATTTATTGGACCTTTCCCGATACTAAAGAAGGTGTCTCGAGACTCGTATGAGCTAGGACTTTCGCAAGGATTGAAGCTGCATCCGGTGTTCCATACGTCACTATTGAAGCCGTACCGCAAAGATCACAAGCGGAGGCAAAAGGTGAATAAGGTTGTGTTAGCCGATGGTACCGAGGGGCAACTCGTTGAAGCCGTCATTGGACATCGCAAGTACAAGGGAAATCCGCAGTACAAGATCTGGTGGCTTGGTGAAACCAAGAAGGAAGCCACTTGGGAGCCCGTAGAGAATCTAACGCAAATTCCCGGACTCATCGACCTCTACTGGAAGTCAAAGAAAAAAGAGAACCCTTTTCTCTAGGAGAGGCTCTTCTTCGAAGGGAGGTCATGTGACGTGGTGGTCACTAGCCAATGGCATGGCAGTGACCAGCCACGTCAATTATTTGAGTTCAGCTGGTCAGATTATTCTGATCAGCGTAAACTTAAGATTGCGTGTCTTTACATCATACTTCACTCGGATTGGTCCAAAATCACATGGATTTGCAACAATCAAAGCTTCCAGCCGGAAATTGTGATTATGGGACGCTGTGCGAAATTTCCGACCAAGATAAGAATCAGGATTCATAGGCTTTCATTGGTAGTTACAGAGAAAATCAGGATTTGAGAAAGATAGGTTTTAGGATGGACCTGGATACGTGCGTGAATATCCGGCTGTCAAGAACTACTGGTTGTGCGGCAGCTACTAGCTTGCAGCCGCCAACTCTAACTGATTAATCACTTCTCAATTTGCTTTCGAGCAGCAACTCCTCTCCTCCCCTTCAACTGTCTACGGCGCCGTACTCGCCGTCTACGCTCCTACGCTTCCTCGCTACTTTCGTGACATATTCTCTCTTAGTCTGATAAATCTCGAAGCGAATCCACATGTCTCGAGCCGATACCTTATGACATATCATCTCTGCATCCGATTTGGGAGCCCCTCGCAAGATGGCATCACTGGACTCTGCTAGTTCCTTCTGTCTCGCTGGAGTTTGGTCATGCATGTTACATACTTCAGCTTATTATTGTATATTCTAGCCCAGACTGTGCTCTGCTAAGAATGATCCGCTCGGCTACGTCTGTAAACAAAGGAAATAGTAAGAGCAACAATCCAGGCAAAAGGGTCCTTATTTATTATTTTATGATAAAATTCCAGAAACAATGGCTGTTTCATTGTTTTTAGAGCGTATTTTTTTTATTTGTCGATAATAAATACTTAAATCAAGAACTCGGCGTAAGCCCACTTCACTCAGCAGTAGGGACCGATCGTCGACAGTCGTAAATGAGCATGCTTCGTCAGTCGTTTTCTCTTCACCATTGATACGCGATCGAGATATGCATGGCGGACGGAGACTTGTTTGAAATCCGCAATATTTGGATTCGCCGAAGCTTTATCACTCGTCCAGAGCTGTCAGCTTAAAATTCAAAGTAACAAAAATTGGAACCGGTATCTGTAGGTAAAATCGACGGAAACGTTTTAGCGCAGGGATTGACAGCAGTTTCAACACATATTAGTAATATTATCCTTACAACTAATTAATACCAAATTACTGCTGAACTACTATAGTAGCTATAAAATTAGCTCCAGAGCGGCTAGTATTAATTTACTACTGTCTGATTACTTTTCACAGCGACGGTACCACGTTGTATTACATGTAGTGTTTCACAGCAGAATCACGCCTTGCTACAATTGAGAGCGTGTATTTCGTCGTGAGTGCTTTTGATGATATCAGTGAGTTACGTTAGTACGTAGAACTAAATGAGTACGTAGTTTAGCTGTGGTATTAATGGTGTAGTATTGCCGGTACTACTACGAGCCGGTATTTGCTTACGATTAGTACTAGTTTTCTAATACTAGTACTACTGTATAGCCACTAAAAGCAAACTGTAGGTTGCTTTTCATTCGTGATTTAAACACCGTTCTACGGTAGAATCTACCTGGGTAGGTCGCTCAATAACCCCAGAAACGACGACGGCGACGACGACGTTTCTTATCGTCGCTATCATCGCTGTCTTCATCTTCATTGTCCCTGAACCATTTTCTGCGACGACGACGACGTCGTTTTTTGCGGCCACGTTCCTCCACTTCTTCTTCACTTGCAAGTTCGTTTGTCGTCAGCATTCGCTCCGCAATCGAATCTTCGGTGGCAATGTCAGCAGTAGCAGTGACTCCCCTCAAAGCGGTGATCTTGGGGTCGTCGTGTGATTCGGTTAGCGCATTACCAGTCACAGCAAGAGTGGCCGCGACCACAGTCGCTAGCAGCACATAAAGACGCATTGCTACTGTTGCCCGGAGGGAGAGGGAGGGATGCTTTGTGGCTGTGCTTGGGAAGGATAATTGTATACTGATGTGTGTTGTTTTATTCTGGTCGTATTAACTGGGTACATGTATCAGGACTCAGTGCCGGGATTGCGCTGATATGCGTTATCTCCGAATCATCATCCCGGGTGCACTTGGGACCGGGACAATTCTTTCGGGATACAGATATGCTTGAGGTAGTGATTGTATCCTGGTGGTATCTTAGTGTTATTTATTATGGATTGGTTGTATGTCTTTTCAAAAAAAGAAA
>NW_003303613.1:0-6205 GCF_000142945.1 Phytophthora infestans T30-4
GCGTTGTTGCTTTTGCCTCTCCACCTTAGTGGCCGTGCTAAGAGCTGGGTTTACCCAAGTCGAAGCAACACCCCCTGGATGTTTCACATCCTGGGCTCCGCTGTGTGAATAGCCCTGAGCCGCGTTCCTCCCGGCAAACTACGAGTACCGCCAGCGTCTGCGCTTCCTCTCGCGTAAACAAGGGAGGCGCGAATTGCCCGAGTATGTGACTTAGATATTCCAGCTCACGGCGTCCCTAGTGTGAAACCGACTCAACGAACACATCAAGATGACTGTGTTCATGGACGGCCTTCGAGTGGGCCCCGCACGGCTCAGCTGTTCCGGGTGCAGTCAAACACCCTTGAAGAGGCGATTCAAGTGGCTCTTCAAGAAGAGTACATCCATCGCCAGGCGCGTACGCCGGCCTCAGCGTGGCCTGGGAGTTCCTTGTCCACTCCCGGTCGAACAAGCCCCAACGGACCAATTCCCATGGAACTCGGGTCCGCCGAACAGCGTGACATCCGCTGCTTCGGCTGCGGAAAGATGGGCCACTTCAAGCGCGACTGTCGCGCGAAAAGACTCCGCAGACGGTCCTTCCCCAAGCCCGTCCTCAAGGGTCGCTGGCAGAAGCCAGGATCCCGGGGACAGGGGAACGCCGGGAACCAGTAGGGGCGGGGCGCCCTACTGGGGAAGAACTAAGTCTTCGTGATGGGTGCGCGGGTGGCGCGTACCACGGGGACTTAGCCCCTGAGAGCCTTCGCACTCTCGAATTGGCGAAGAGCAGCGGCGGGTTGCTCGTAGTACACGGATGTGTACGGGGATACGATCATCCCTTTAGAATCTTGATCGATTCTGGGGCGTCGAAGAACTTCGCACGCCGCCAGACGCTTGCTCGTAACAGCAACAAGTTGTCCGATGCTTTGAGAGAAAGCAAGGGCAACGGGACGGTGTCAGTGCGACTGGCCGACGGGAAGGTCGTCACTGTCCCCAGCGTCCAAGTGGATCTGGCCGTCAAGTTTGAAGACTTTGAGAGCCTCGAACAGCTCACTGTTCTCGATATGGATCCATATGATATGATCCTGCGCATGCCCTGGCTTGAGAAGCACGAGCCCTGGATCAACTGGCGAGGCAAGGCAATCGGTGCCAGCCGCCTTGCGCAGTCCGACAGAGCATTGGTGAGTCATGTTCCCACCTCTGTCAGGACCCGGGGCGCCCGCAAGTGCTGACAGGGTACCAAAGCATTAGGCAGATGCTTGGGAGTCGTCGACGTATATGACGACTCCGAGGATGTTTTGATGGTGGCAGCGCCCAGACGAGGCGCTGGCCAAGTGGGTAACTTAGGTCCACAGGCGGGTAACTTAGCTCCGCAGACAGCTGCAGCTGTCACGATCACTGAGAACAGCGTGTTCAGAGTGGGTAACAGAGTTCCACTCACGGTCGCCCAGACCTTAACTCAAGAGGTCGCCCAGACCTTAACTCAAGCGGAAGACGTCGGATACGCTTCCTGTGTGGGTAGCACAGTGCCACACGCGGTCGCCCAGACCTTAACTGAAGAGGAAGGCGTTGAACACGCTTCCTGTGTGGGTACCACAATACCACACGAGGCCACGAGTGCCTCGGATGTCGTAGCGACGACATTCCGAGACGTGGGCAGCAAAGCTCCACGTCACGGTCGCCGTCATCAACGACGCCGCCGCCGCCTCAAGTCGGATCCGAACTTTGTTCCGATCGACGTCGCTTCAAGCGACTCGGAGTCCAGGGCCCGGGCTCCTCCGACAAGGCCGGTGGAAGAGTGCTATCACATCTTCGATGGCGAGACCGGTTTACCCGTCAAGGCATCTGGTGTCCACTTGGAACCGTTGACAGAGGTTGCAGAGATACTGATCCTCGAAGAAATGACGGCTGAGGCTTTACTGGCCAACCTCAAGGCTGGAGAGATTGCTGGGATGGTGCTCATGAGACCTGAGACCACTCGCGAGGAGCTGAACGCCTCCTCTGTCTTGGACGAGGACGTTCTGAAAGAACTGAACAAGCAGCGTCAGACGCGCTTGAGTTACGAGATCCTTAAGAATTCCAATGCTCCGGTGTATCCTTTTGTGACGGAGTATGCGGACGTGGTGAACAAACACCCACCGACCCAACCCCAACCGGATCGAGGCGTACGGCATGAGATTGATCTCGTACCCGGCACAAAGTATTGTGTCACGAGGCAATGGCCTCTCCCGCGTGAACAGTGCGAGGTCAGTGATGCCTTCTTCGCCGCGAAAGCGAAGGCAGGCATGGTGCGGGAGTCAAAATCCCCGCACTCGACGCCGACTTTCTGCGTTCGGAAGCCGAACGGAAAGTGGCGTCTAGTTCACGCTTATAACAAGCTGAACAACGCAACGGTGCCGGCCCAAACACAAATCCCACGAAAGGATGTGTTGTTGAACAACATGGCCGGGAGCGTACTGTACAGTGCGCTGGATTTGGTAGACGGATACTACCAAATCCTGATGCGAGAGAGCGACAACCCGCTCACCGCGGTAAGCACTCCAAGCGGCATGCTTTGGGAGTGGCTCGTCATGCCGCAGGGCTTGTCTAACGCCCCGGCGATGTTCAATTGCCTGGTGACGCAATTGTTCCGCCCTTTGCGTACCTTCGTACAGACGTACGTCGACGACATATTCGTCCATAGCCGTGCCGAGGGAGGCAAGACGGCCATGGAGGTGCATCCAGGACACCTCCGTCGAGTGTTGGACGTGATGTGGGCGAACAAGCTCTACGCCAACATCGACAAGTGCGTTTTCGCGTCACCAGAGATTAAAGGTTTCGGTTGCTTCATAAGCAACGTGGGCGTTCGAGCTGACGCAGACAAGGCCAATGCCATAGCAGCATGGCCGACGCCCCGATCCCAAAAGGATATTCGAAAGTGGTTGGGCTTGGCCAACTACCTTCACAAGTACAGCGCAGGGTACGCGGGCTTCGCTATGCCCTTGCCGGTCCTCCTTCAGAAGGACGTCGACTGGCGCTGGGAGCAAGATCACCAGGATGCTTTTGACAGCATCAAAGCCAGTCTCCCAGAGGCCCCTGTCCTGGCCCTGCCGGACGAGACGAAGCCGTTTAGCGTCGTCTGCGATGCCTCCGATTACGCCATCGGATGTGCATTGCTGCAGGCCGACACGGCTGGACACGAACGAGTCATCTCGTTCCAGTCCAGGCAGCTCAAAGCCGCCGAGCGGAGCTACCCTGTCCTCGACAAGGCGCTCCTGGCAATGAAGTATGCCCTTGTGAAGTTTCGGGTTCACCTTCTGTGCTCCCGGCCCTTCGTGGCCTACACAGACCACGCATCCTTGAGGACGGCGACAATTCTCCTCACCTCTCCCAACGGATGGCAAGGTGGATGTCCTTCTTCGGGGAGTACGACTTCCGCGTCGAGTACAAGCCGGGCAAGCTCAAAGTGCATGCGCACGCCCTCTCTCGGCGTCCTGACTACGAGTTAGCCCACATCACACGGGTGACAACGGATATATATGATCGGATACGCATGGCGTATCGGGACGATGAGGCTGTCGCGCCTATAGTCAAGCTCCTCACGGCAGGAACGAGCGCGAAGTCCGACTGGCTCTCGTCGCGACAGCGCTCACGGCTCCACCGATATGTATTGAAGGATGGCCTCCTCTATTACCGGGTGGAGCCCAATGACCCCCCACGGGTGGTCGTACCCAACGACGAGGATCTGAAGTTCGATATTCTCGCGGAGGCGCACGACGCGCCCTCCAGCAGCCACTTCGGGCGCGAGAAGACCTTTCTGTCGGTCTCTCAGGCCTTCTGGTGGACCCACATGTACCCGTGGGTTGCCCGATACGTTAAGACATGTGAAACATGTCAGCGGGTCAAACCCGCAGGGCACTCTTCGGCTCCACTACAGAGCATGCCCGTACCGGCTGACTGTTGGAAGTCGATGAGTCTCGACTTCATCTTTGGGCTTCCTGCCGATGGACACGACAACCCCGGAATTTTGGTGTTCGTGTGTCGGCTGAGCAAGATGGTAAATCTTGCTCCGGTTCCCGTCAATGCTACGGGCGAACAAACCGCAAGTGGTCCTCGATGGCCTGTTCCGCTATCAAGGTCTCCCGGAGACGATTGTCTCGGACCGAGACCCGCGGCTCACGGCTGCGTTTTGGTAAACGCTGTTTCCTTTGCTGGGAACTCGTCTGCAGATGTCCACTGCGGACCATCCGCAGACAGACGGCCAGACAGAGCGCGTCAATCGAGTGCTCGAGGACACTCTGCGCAGTGTGTGCGCGGCAGCACCACGTACATGGTCGACGCAGCTTCCAGCTGTTGAGTTTGCGCTCAACAACGCAGTGCACGCGTCAACGGGGCTCACGCCGTTCTACTTGAGCGGCTTCCATCACCCCAGAGTGTGTCTCACCTCTTCGAGGAGACACGGACTCCTCTATTCTAAGTGGGGGGGAGGCCTGGAAAGCCCTTTCATCCCAGGCCTCGGATGTGAGACCAGTTTTGCTGCGGTAACAAGTGGAATCCTTTATACCAAGCTGAGCGTTGTCAGCAGGGTCCGCGATGCCATGGCAGCTGCCCAAGATAAACAAAAGGAGTACTCCGACAAACATGGAAGAGGAAACTTAAGTATATTTGAGGTTGGGGACTTAGTGTTGCTAGACACGAGGAACCTACTTCTTGACACTGTCAGCTGTGTCGGCAGCAACAAGCTGAAGCACCGCTTCATCGAACCATTTGCAGTCCTGGCCAGACATGGTGCGTCGTACACCATCGACCTGCCAAAGTCAATGACGACGCACCCGACGTTCTATGTTGGATGTCTTAAGCGGTACTTTGATCCGCAGGGGGTTGCTGACTCGCAGACCCACCTTGACCCAGCTCCTCGAAGCGAGGGCGGTCACAGACGTCGACGAGGGCGTCGGAGGCACCCAAGCCTCGGTCGGAACGGCAAGGCTACGGTCAAGACCGTACGCCGGAGGGGCTCCGTACGAACGGACCCCGGCGCCATACGCCGAGTACGCTGAGTACGCCGGGTACGCACCATACGCGTACGTCTGGGAGTGTGCCGCAGGCGGCTCCGGACGTGGCAGCAGAGCCTCAATCCGTCGGATCATGCGAGAGGCCTCGTCCAGATCGGACGAAGAGGCCCGGCGATCCACCCGCAGGTGCAGGCTCGCGACCTCTCTCGCTCGAGCCACAGTCTACCCACGAAAATGAACCTCTCGCTCCAACAGGTCCAGGCGGCCCGCAAGACGAGCGAGCTCGCCCTGATTCTCAGCCTGGGCGGCAGCATCACCGCCAGTCCCAAGGCCAACTGCAATCTCAAGCACGAGGACACGTTGACGGAGGCGGTCAACCTCAGGGTCCTGTGTCGGACCCGCAGTCGGAGCACTCGGAGCACTCGGACGAGAGTGGCGTTCGGGAGGCGCCGAGTACTCGTACTCGTACGAGGGCACCTCCGCCCCTGCTTGACCGGAATGGAGAAGTCCTCTTCCACGTGAAGCGGATCCTCCAGGAGCAACGGCGTCGCGGTAAGCGACAGCTCCTCATGAAGTGGAGGGGTTATGCCCAGTCCGAGAGCTCGTGGGAGCCGATTGAACGGCTCCTAATTGACTGCCCAAAGGCTGTCGCAATCTGGGAGCAGAAGCGGCGGCAGCTTCATAAGTAGCCCGGGGCTTCTTGCCCGAACGGGGTACGGATGATGAATACATTCCGTACCCGCGCTCATCGTGAGCGCTGGAAGCCGCGCGCTTCAGGATGTCCCTTGGCAGCATGCGCTTGCTGATCAAGTGGGCAAACCTCACACGAAGATCACGCTGGTCCAGGATGCGGGACAGCAGCTGATCTTCATGGAGTTCCCGTAACTCCGTGGGTGAGTACTCAAGAGACTCCACCCATGCCCAGAACATGTCCCCACAAGAACTCCACGAGGGGCAGTTCTCGGGCATAACCCAGGGATATCCCCAAAGAGGATAGAGACCACCCCGGTCTCGGGTTTCTTACGACAAGTCGTGAAGTCCTTAAGAGGGACACGATGGGGCGCGAGAAGCACACACCGAGCCGCCTCCAAGCTGTCAACAAACAACCGCTCCTTTTTTGAACAAGGGTACGCTCGAAAACACCCCTAGAAGTGTGGCCGCCAACAAGGCCACGAGGAGCGACCTGAAGCTCCAGGAAGAGGTCAGCCCCAGAGCTATCCTCGGGAGGCCAATACCCTCTT
>NW_003303613.1:10063-16869 GCF_000142945.1 Phytophthora infestans T30-4
TGGTGTAGAACACCACAGTTTTCTTGTCGCGAAAAACGATGTAGCCCGCGTTTGAAGCTGTTGTTGTTGGCGGAATGTACGGCGTCTGCCGGTGTGCTGGAATTTATTTTGCGCACGCTTGTGCTTCTCTTGAAGCTTCTCCCAGTCGGCTGGTACATCCAGCGCTGCAATAAGCTCCCACGAGCCTCGTTCAGCGTTATCGATCCTTGCTTTCGAAGCCTCCAAACGCTCGGCCATCCACTTGCCCTGTAATCCAATACGAACAGTTCCCAGCAGCTTCATTTCGCCATCCGTAAACGTTGTTAAAGTCTTAGCTAGATTGTGTCGAGTGTAGAAGTTGTCGCAAACGAGCAAACGGTGCTGGGTTGGTGCTGGATACGTCTTGGTTAGGTGGCCGCACATCGCGATCCATAGAGCACTAGCATCTTTACGTTTGATGCAGACATCGTCGCGATCTAGGGTTCTAAACAATGCTGATCTAAGCGCTGGGAAGACGTCTACGTATCTGTCAGCCGGGGTGGTCTGTGTGCGATTGCCGGATCCATTATCCCACACCGAGTAGGCATACAGGCTCTCCCAGCCTACCACAGAGTAGAAACGCACGCCATACTTATCTGGTTTCGACGGCATGAACGTTCTAGCCGATGATCGCGCCTTTGTACGCACCGTGTTTTCATCTAAGCTGACAGCACCAACCGGGACTGCAATCGCGGCGATCTTCTCCTGTATTTGTAACATCAGTCGCCGGCTGCGCCACAACGGATCCTGCTCGCGCCGCTCGACGGGCACGCTGCCAGGTGCGTGCACCTGAAACCTCGCCCGAATATTCTCAAAGCGACTCCTCGCCATTGTTGCCACAAAGTCGGACTGCCCCATAAACATTTTCTGAGACCATAGCTCTTTGATCTCGGTCACTGGGTTGAGCCTCATCGCAATCTCTAAGCCAATATAAGCATCGAGCTCGCACACTGTTGCCTCAGGCTTTCCTTTCTCTTTGAGCATTTCGTTCGTCCACCTGTGCAACGAGTCCCGAAATTTTTTGGTAAAGAACAAGGAGAAGAGCCCGAGCTCTCCCCGCTCCTCGTAGGCAGCTTTCACCCCCCCCCCCCCTCGCGGATTATATGCAGACCGCTGTCATGAATGATGCCATCCACGTACGCGTTGCCAGTTCGTCACTCCCCTGGTAATAGCGCACCCGCAGTGGACTTGCTGTTGGATACGTCATCGCCCTCCGCGCCTCCGGTTCCGTTGGGTTCCCCTTCCTCTGTATCAGATACTTTAAAGGACCAGTCAGTGTCAGCGCCATCGTCGGCGCTCAGCAGCACGGCGATGTCCATCTTCACTGCAGAAAGAAAGCAAAAGTGCTGATACATCGCAAATTTGCGGATAGACAGCGAAATGTGTGCGGTAGAGGACCTCTTATTATTGTGGTCTTCACGGTACTGTGTTTGGTAGAGGTCCGCTGCGGACCTGTTAGTCTTGGTGAGCTGGACGTCTTACCCTCGTAGAGAGAATATTGGCCAATGACTGAAAGCCTGCACGGCTGTTAGAGGTCCACTCCGGACACGTAAGCTCGCCAGATTTGGCTGGTAGTGAAAGGGTTAATCGCTTGAAGCGCAGCGTCGACTCTGGTGACTGGTATCCGTATGCTTTACCGTCAGCTCCGGCGAAGCACCCCGCCAATGGTCGTGTCAATCACTATGACCCGGCGGCACCATGGGATTACTCGGCTCCAGTTAATATTGAGCAGCTGCACGACGCTCGCGGTGAATCTCCGCATCGCTGCTTCCTGGTGGAATGGCAGATTTCCCCGCTTCAGTTGAGCTGGGTATGGGAAGAGCAACTCGACCAACGCTTCGCTCGGCGCATGGATCAAGTGATGCAATGGCGTGACGATCTGTGTCCAGGTGCCTTCTCCTATTATTACAAGAAGCATTTTGCGCGCCGTGATCAGGCTTCTCCTGCTGGAGGATGCTTCTTGGACGCGCTCCGCGCGGCACTTTACCACCTTGGTGATACTGGTCTTGCATCCACGGCCACTGCGCTATGGGTGGATTTCGTGCGTGATCACCCAAGCACTGTCGATGGAGTTTCTCGTGTGGAAGCTACGGAATTCTTTCGCGTTCTTCAGCGCAACGATTTTCCGTTGGATTACGATCTTCTCTTCCAGAGTCCACTTGATGCTTCGTACACGAATGTGGAACGGTTCCAGACGTTTGTCCAAACACTGCGTGAAGGATTGTATCTCACGAGTATTGGTGATGGTCTCGTTGGACACTGCGTTACTGTTCTCGCGAAGGGTCCAGACACTGCTGTTTCCGTACTGGATGGCGTTGAGCTGCCGGTGGCCCCGGAACCTTTGACCAACTTGGCGTATCTCGACAAGGTCAAATGGATGGGATTGATGAAGCTGAATCCAGGGTATCGTTGCCGCCGCGGGAAACGAAAGTCCAGGTCAAATCGAAAGAAAGCTCGCCGCGAGAAGAAGCAGCAGAAGTTGTAGGGAATGTAATTTGGGAATACATGTAGGCTCTCGGGCCCCCTTTACTCCTGCCGTTGTCGTTCATCTTCTTCGCCGTTTCCTTCTCCTGGATGCTTCGAAGTCTCCAATGAGATCCGGGACCTGTGAGAGATTCTCGACTGGCTCCCAAGTAGGTTTCTCCTCACCCACCCACTCCACAAGAAATTGGGTTCGTTGCTTGTGAGTTCGTTTACCGAGAATCCTCTGGATGAGCTGTCCAACTGTACCATCGGCGAGAACGACATCATGGAGCCTTGACATCCGAGTGGCGTCCTTGTAAGGCTTCAAAGATCCGGTGTTTAAGACTGGATGAAGTTTGTTTCCGGCTTGGATGTTGAGCTCGTACGCGTGATTATGGATCCTCTTCACCACCGTATAGGGACCTATTCACTTCGGACCAAGCTTGCTTGAGTTGGGTAACCCTGTATGTTTCCGATCCAAGTGTTTCGTACTCAAGTACACTCGGTCGCCAACTTCGAAGACTTGCTCCTCCTGGTTTCGGTCGTACACATCGCGCATTCGCTCTTGTGCTTCCGCTAGTGCTTCCTGACACCGCCGAAGAAGAGCTGCTTGTCGCTCGTTGAACTCAGCACCACGTCGACTTGTGGGAACCTTGCCACGATTCTCCGCCGCAAGTTGAAGCGGGTTTAGTGGGACGTATCCGAGATTAGCTTCGAAAGGCGCCATCTTGATACTACTGTTCACGGTTGAATTTACTGCGAACTCAGCGTTGGCAAGATGGATATCCCAGTCGTCTTGAACAGGGCTCACGAAGCACCGCAAATATTCCTCAAGTGTCCTGTTTATCCCCTCCGTCTGGCCGTCTCCTTGAGCTCGATGTGCTACTGTCATCTTGAGCGTTGTTCCGATTGATTTGAAAACGTGCTGCCAAAACGTCGAAACGAACTTCCTGTCTCTGTCGGACACGATGCTTGTTGGCATTCCATGAAGTTTCCAGATATGGTCGATGAAGAGCCGGGCAACGCCTTCGGCGTCTACCTTCTTCGTAGTCGGTACAAAGTGACATCGCTTTGTTAGTCGGTCGACGACGACCCAGATGGAATCTACTTCTCGTTTTGTTCGTGGTAAGTCAGTGATGAAGTCCATCGAAATCGATCTCCACCGTTCGTCGGGAACACGTAATGGTTCCAGCAGTCCCGGTGGCTTCGTTAGCCTCGGTTTGTTCCGTCTACACGGCTCACAGTCGGCAATGTACGATTGGATTGACTTCGACATCTTGGTCCAGTACCACCTCCTAGCCAGTGTCAGGTACGTCCGCTCCGATCCCGGATGTCCCCCGTAGTTGGAGTCGTGACACTCACTGATGACCACCTGCCTCAACTTCACATCGTTGGGCACTACGATACGTGGACTACCGTCGGATGGAGTCTGGTACCACAGCAAACCGTTGTCTTCCGAATAGCAGCGATACTGTTTCTTCTGTTGTCGCCTGGCTTTCGCCTGCTGGCTATCTGCACGCCGCTGGATTGCTGTAAAAATCGTTTTTGCTTCTCGATCTCTCTTGTACGCCTTTTTGATCTTGGCTATCAACTCGCTGTCAGTGGTCACCTCGCTGACTGCTAAACTGAAGGACGCATCATTGAAGCTGGTCACACATAAGTCATGAAAGTACTTCGTCTCCGGTTGCAAGTCTGGTCTTCGGCTAAGCGCGTCTGCGATTCCGTTCTTCGCACCTGGAAGGTATGAGAACGTTGGCTGATACTCCGCGAGGATATCGTACCAGCGCGCGAGACGACGGTTCGCCATCCTTTGAGTAAAGAGACCTTCAAGACTCTTGTGATCCGTTTCCACGATTGGTGGCTTGTCCAAGCAGTAAATACGGAAAGCTGCCAGCGCGTGAACAATTGCCAGGAGTTATTGCTGCTGCGTCGGGTAATTGATTTCCGCGGATTTCATCTTTCTACTGGTGTAAGCAATGGGTAGCTCAACACCATCGACAACCTGGTCCAGAACTCCCCCGACTGCAAACTTACTAGCATCCGTACGCAAATGCATAGGCTGATTGAAATCGGGCAAGTGCAACACTGGTGGATTGCACAGCCGTTTCTTCAGCTCCTTGAAGTTCTTCGACTGCTCTTCGTCGAAACGAATCTTCGCATTGCGCTTGAACTTCTTCTTGAGCAAGGTAAACATACTTGCTGTCAGTTTCGCGTAGTCTGGGCAGAATCGTTGGACGTATCCAGTTAAGCCGAGGAAGCTGTGAAGCTCCTCTTGCGTTCTTGGAATTGGCCAGTCCTTGATGGTCTGCACCTTATCTGGATCCATCCGCACACCGTTTCTCCCAACAAAATCTCCAAAAAATGGAATCTCGTCGGCACAGAAGACGCACTTGGACAGCTTCACGTATAACTTGTTGTCTCGCAAGATGTCCAATGTTTTGCGGAGAGCTTCCAAGTGATCTTCAATCTTCTGTGTCTTCGTGAAGATGTAGATGTCGTCGTAGAACGACTTCGTGTTCTCCAGATCGCGAAAAAGTTTCGACGTCAATCGATGCATCGTCGCTGGCGCGTTGCAGACTCCCATTGGCAGTACCAGGTACTCCTAGAGCCCGTCGGGCGCCTGGAATGCTGTGAACTTGATATCTTCGGCACGCATTCGAACTTGATAATACGCGGACATCAAGTCCATCGTTGAAAACCAGTACCCTCCGCTCATGGCGTCCAGTATGTCTTCTTTCCTTGTCATCGGTATGCTCTGCCGTATCGTATTAGAGCTCAAGTACCGATAATCGTAAGCAATCCGCCACCCAACTGGTGTCCGGACGCAGAAGGTTGGCGCCGCGTGTGACTGATGCTTGGTCGGATAAGTTTCTTCTTCACCATGTCTATGACCCAGAGCACGATCTCACGTTGTTGCTCAGGTGACTGTCGCCACTGTTGCCGGTACATCGCAAGGTTGGGATCTTTCACGTCGATCCTGTGCTCGATTTCACGCTTCTCCGGAAGACCTCCACGGAGTTCAGGTTGGAACACCGTGTCCTTGTACTTCGTCAGCAAGTCAAAGGCAGGGTTTGCCTGGAAACTTTGCCAGTCTGTCTCCAGATAACGTTGAGCTTTTGCAGTTCCGACATTGTCGAGTTGGTCTCGCCGCTCCAAGGATCGAGCGACGTTTTTGATCATTTCGTTCGTCAGAACCAACATGAAGTCTGGTTCTTCGATCGACTTGGTCTTGATTCTCAGGAACTTTCGCAGTTTCTTTCTCGTGATGAACTTGGTTTGTATACCAGCTTCATCTGTGATTCCCATTGTGAACATCTTTTCCACGACGGAATCTCTCCCCCTGGTATCGCTGCTCCCAGCAGCAGTACCGTCGCGTCTCGACGACTTCCTCTCGTCTTCGTCTGCTGAACCCTTGCCAGCTGAAGCGTCTTCCCGTCGCTCGCAAGCAACTCGTGGGATCTCACTCTGCTCTGAGTCGCGAACGGGATTGACCGCGGACTTCACACCCGTTTCCAGCGCGGCACCTCGACAGGAATCGGGTCTTTTCGCCGACAGGCCTTTCGCCCCGACAGATCTCCGAAGCCCGGAGGCAATCACCGGTCCGCCTTCCTCGATTGGCCCACAGGTTTCACCCGCTCGTTCCCAGCGCAAAGTTCTCTCTATTGTTCCTTCGATTCGTCGACGTCTCCAGTCGATCTGTGACTGCATGTCCTCAAAGAAAGGTATTCCAAGGATGCAGTCAAACTCTTCAGGTATCGCGTAGACAACTGCGACGCACTAATACGCCTCGTCGATTCCGGCGACAAGGATACGTAGAGGTAGCACCTCTAGCTGGGCCTCCACAATCTGATTGTCTCCTAGCTTGACTCGAATGTTCTTGTCGCTGAACTTCGTTGTCTTCAGCTGGTGTTCTTCTACCCACCGCTTCGACACGTAGATCGTGGTTGCACCACAGTCTAGAAGCATTTTCGATGTTTTCTTCATCTTGCCAGCCACACTGATTTCACCGCCGACGGCGAACAGTGGACGTGACTTGTAGACTAGAGGGTTTTCACACAGAGCATTAAGGCTGACATTATCAAACTTAACTGCTCCGGTTACTTTCTCTTCCACGACAGGACCCTCTTTCACTGTCGTGGCTTCTCGTTTCCCTGCTTCCCTTGCTCCTTCTTCCACGCAAAGCAGTTGGCTTTGATGTGGCCAGGTTTGTTGCAGAAGTGGCAGGTACGAGTCTCCTTGCTCTTCAAATTCGAGCTCGGCTTAAACCGTCTCTTTCCTCGGAATGGTTTTCCTTTGAACGTTTTCTTGCTGTCTTGAGGTGCTGA
>NW_003303613.1:18090-22116 GCF_000142945.1 Phytophthora infestans T30-4
ACCTTTCGCCGAGATCCCTGCGCAGCTCCGTTCTTCGCAGACCAATCGGCCTAAAACACTTCTCTCGTCTCTCGAAAAATTACATCCGCACAAACATTTGGCAATTTTCTCTTCCTTTTGCGTGGGGCTATTGCCTCGTCAATATTTCTTTTAAAACCAGCTCTTTGAGTGGCTTAACATTCTGTATTGCTCTTTCCCCGGTTGAATACTGCTTAGAAAATGAAATTATATTATTTCGTAATTAGTGGCTGTCAACCAACAAGCTTAAAATACTTGTGGTGTAAATGTGAGGAACGAAATCCAAGAGTGGAGCACAAATCAAGTTCATGAACGTTCAAGAGCCTCTACTGTATTATGAACACTGTGTCAATGTCTTTCAGCTGATATTTATCAGAAAATACAATAGAGATCGTTGCACTACCAGGATCATAAGTGATATTTATCAGAAGACCTTACCGTCAGCGTTTCTCACGCAAGCTGCAGGTACTACTACGTAGTAGTTGCATGACGCAACTTGATTCCACGAGATCCTTGTAGGAAGAAATTTTGGGGATAGGAATCCTACACCCAAAGTTTTTTTTGCCACGCTCGTGTTTCGTGTGATTCAACATGCCTCATTCTTCATCCATGGACCCGCCTTCAAACCCCGTAAACAGTGACTTGGTTGCTGGGTCAGCAGAGTCTCCACCTCTGAACTACCTCTTCTTGGGCAACCCCGGAACGGGGAAGAGCACGCTGATCAATTGCCTAGTCGGAACCGCACTTTTCAACTCGGGATTGAGCTACGGAGGAGGACTGACCAAGGAGTTCCAGACACGCCTTCATGGCAATGTCCAATACATGGATACACCTGGTCTGGCCGACCGTAACATTCAACAAAAGGCCGCGGCAGCCATCACCGAAGCTCTCCAACAATCCGGAATCCACAAACTCTTCTTCATGGTGCGCCTCGAAAACGGTCGCGTCGTCAGTGATGACCTCGCAACCATTAAAATTGTGGTCAGATCCATCCAGCTGGACGAAATCCCGTTCACCGTCGTCGTCAACAATGTGAAGAAACGTCAATACAATAAGATGATGGAGAAGGGGGATGACTATTTCAAAGTCGTCGCTCTAATTAGCTCCGTCGAATGCAAGCCGCAGCGCATCGTATTCATTCCGGTGATCGACAATCTAGACGAACAGGACAACGCCGTGACACAACTTCCCGCTGACGTCCAGAGGTTTATTCGAACCGAAGCTGCAACTGTTCAAATTGCTCCCAGCGACGTCACGCCAATCAAGATTGAGGACTTCAAGAACGTGTCGGAAAGACTTCGCGCCGAGCAGGAGGAATTGTTAAACAACAACGCACTGCTACGTCGTAGGATTGCCGAGCTGATGGAAAGGTCCAGCACTACTCAGTGTCTTTGGAGATCAGTGGGAAAGTTTTTGTCTCCTGTGACCGAACGCTTCGCGAATTTGGTACACTCTTCTCGTCATTCGGACCCTAGTAGCAACGCTAGTAGGCACGTTAACAATAAGAAGGCGAAGAACGGGTCAGCAAGTGCTACGCCTAAAGACAGTACCGTATTTCGCATGTAGAGAGCTGCACCCTCATATGAGATGCACCTAGATATTGACCAATCACATTCGGCTATCTTGAATTGAGGAAATCGCATGTAGAGAGAGAGATGCACAAAAATTCCTAAGCCAACCAAGTCTTTGCGGCAAAATTTGCGCCGGCAGTCGGTCATTTGCCATGTCACGCACGAAGCCTCGCCCAGTGGGCAGACCTCGTGTCGGTGGTAAGGGACGCCACCAGACCAAACACACGGTCAAGGGCATCACGGTGCAGAAGAAGCTACGGGTACAAGAAGTGCGACTTGCGTCTCGACACCGACTGCCTTGCGGCCTTGCGGCTGCGTCTTTGGTGGAGGAGTTGCAGCGACTATCGCTAGTAGGGTTAAGTACTGACGAAGATCACGATTTTGATAGATGGCTCACCGCAGAGGAGGATGGCAACGTGAGTGCTGACGTAGCCGTCGTGTAAATACACTTTTTGAAGGAAAAAAGGTTCTGCATAATTTGATTGTGTCTTTTGAATATATATTTATCCGGGTTTGATTTGCTATGTGAACATTAGGTGCATCTCTCTACATGCGAAATACGGTAAGGACCAGGTTGTAACAAACACCTTATAAATTAAAGTTTGGTTTGGTTTTATGCCAATCTGGTGCTTTGATTAAATCGTCTTCAATAGGGAACTTGTAGTCATACGTCACCTCGCCCCCCACCGCAATCGCTCTCTTGGCAAATACTACCTCCGCTCGTCTTTTTCATGATTATAAAGTTTGCGGAGGTCTGCTAATCCTTAGTCCTTGGTCCGTCAGCTGCTTGAAGAATTGCATCGCGGAGTTCGCCGCTACAAAATACGCGGATTTGGGTCTTCAAGCTGTAAATTAAGGGCTCTGGCAGTGACGAAATAGGCCTGGGAGGCTGTAAAACAGGTGCATGCCCACTGGGTACTGTGGCACAGTACCCAGTGGCTAAGAACAGCTAAGGTGGCAGCACAGTCTGTGCTGCCACCTTAGCTGTGCCAACCAAGACTGTATTCAAGGAGCTTCGACTTTTGAAGCGATAATAGACTTGGGCTTTAATGTTCAAATTGCTCAACTACGGGTGTGCTTGTTCCACCACATCAGTGTAGCTGCAGGCGTTCTTGTTCGCTTCAGCAAAAGTTCGTAAAGACTACTGAATCCGTAAGCCACTGCAGAGACGTTTGCCTCGAGCATGCGCTAGACTTGATTCACGACAGCGGATGTCGTTGAGCGACAAGCGTGAGGACTTCGTCGCATTCAGCCGCTCGATACACCAGGGCCGCCGAAAAATAAATGGCACTTACAGTAATGGTCATAAATATTATCACATTATTTATGAGTCGTGAAAAGTAGTAGATCATAATTTATGCCACCAAGGTACTATTTTCATGCATAATTTATGAGAAGGTACACTTCTTACTTAGGTTAGTATGCGGAAAAGCTTACCTTCGGTTAGCCTCTCCGAACCAATCATATATTCAAACATCTATCCGACACACTGCCTCCTCACTTTCCAATTTTCTACTTCTCCTACAAGCTCTACACCTCATGCTAGCTACGCCTCGTCCCCGGTCAACTTTCTCCAACGCCCAGATTGTGGCGTACTTCTACTCACCGTGCCGTGACCAGTACGATGAGCTTGTGCCGGAGTACTTTCGCTGCCGCTGCGGTAAGGTACGCAAGCAGACGAGCCGAAATGGCTACACCAATCTCATGCAGCATGTGCGCAGCGAGCATCCAACCTTCCAAGAAGAGATGCTCGCAGCCACAACCGCTCAAACCGGTTCGGTGGTGCACTATTCTCGCCGCACGGCCGTGAACCGGTTCGGCTGGCTTGAGTGGGTTGTAAAGGCAAATCTGCCTCTCATGTTCTGTGAGAACCCTCTCGCTCGCCGGTATGAATTACTATTACTACTCTATAATAATGGTTATACTAATATGAATATGCTTGATTAGGTACACTTCTTTGGAGCCTATCTCAGTGGAAACATTGCGTGCGCTGCTCGAAGGCGTCACTCGCTCCGTTGAAGCAGCTATTGCGGCAGAGCTACCGGATGCTTTTGGCATCATGTTCGATGGGTGGACACACTCATCCGAACATTACGTCGCAGTGTTTGCGTTCTATGAGCTCGATGGCGTTGCAAAAAGACGGCGCTTCTGAGCATGGCCCCGGTGATTAACGAGCCCGACGAGGACTTGTCGGCCCGTACCCACCGCGAGTTTTTGGTGGGAATGTTCGAGCGAGATTATGGTAAGGATGTAAAATGCTGCAAGTACCTGGTTGGAGACAACTGTTCAGTGAACAGGCGGTTGGCAACCATCATGCAAGTGCCTTTGGTTGGATGCTCTAGTCACCGACTAAATCGAGCCGTTCGTCAGCACATGGCCCAACACGACGACGATTTGGCTGCAGTGCAAGCCCTGACCAAGCTGAGGACGATTAAGC
>NW_003303613.1:22216-24780 GCF_000142945.1 Phytophthora infestans T30-4
GAAGTGGTCGCACAGCACGGGCTTAATACATTTTTGTAATGGGATCTCACAGCTGAAAGTCATGTATGCTGGGTCTGCATCCATCTCCTGATATTGGAAGTCCGATCTATCGAAGTAGAAGTTAATGCAGTCGTAGTAGAACTGAAGCATGCGTAGCTTGGCCAGTTGATAGATAGCAATGCTTACATGAATTGGATATTCGTTTCTGATACGAGGCTTTTTCATGGTGATCTCACATGAATCATTAAGCTCCTTTAATCCATGGAAAGTGAAGTGGTCAATCCGGCCCTTAACAGCTTTATTATTCGATTCATTTTTCACTTCCTTTTGCTTGCTCATATTCATGCCGTTGCGCCCGAAAGCGCTGTTTTCTACGAGTTTCATCTCTGCGATCATAGCTCTAGACTTATCCACGTCGCTCTCTCGTCGAGCATTAGATACTGCTTCCATAAATGGAGCAAATGCTTTGTGGGAACTGGCTTTGATGAAGCTATAAGTTTTGGTGATCTCACTTCCATGCGCTAGGTACCACTTAAGCAATGGGGTACATGAGAATTTATCCCCAAAGTAGCTCCCATTTTAGCTTGCGAGCGGGCTTGGCTTGACTTCGCTTGCGGGCCTCGTTATAGCTAAACATGTGGGAGCCAATAACATTTTCATATGTACAATCAATAAGAAAATTTTTGAAAATCGGAGTCTTCTCGCTGAAATATTCTTTCAAGTGATCTGGCGTACCAATGTCGAACTCGAGGAATCCAAATATCTTGTCGGTCTTAATATCCTCGATAATTAATCGACCGCACGGCATCTCATTATTAATACCAAAAGCCCATAGATATAAAGCGTTAGTATCGAATCCGATTATTTTCTTACAAATCTTCCCGCCCCGAATCTTGGTTTCGTTGCGTTTAGCGTATCTGCTGAAAACAATAGCTGGTCCTCCAGTGATATTGGCCTTCATCTTGCTGTAAAGCTCCTTCTCTTCCTTGTCTATGCTATTTACTTGACTGTCTGAGTTGAACTCAAGCAGCCTTTTGTATAGAAACCCCTTCAGAGACATTTTCTTACGAGCAACATTGCACTCAACACAACTGATTAAGATATTGACATCGATATATCCAAGCTTGTTGCTGATTCGATCTAATGATGCTGTATCTGCGGTCAGTTGCTTGTAGCACAGTCCACAAAGATATTTTTGCTGAAGTAGAAGCTTGCTGAGGTGCTTCAGACCTGTACAGCTTTTATATATGGGACTACATCGAGGTTATTGTAGCAAGTGAGTAGGTCCTTGATTGACTACATCTCACAGTGTTCCCAGGCGAATTAAACTCGCTTGTAGTCCTCATCACTGTTGCTTTTCGCTCGAAGTTTGCTATCGAATGCTGATTTTGGCGGGATATTAGTCTCGCCGAGGACACTGAATGAATTTATAAACTCATATGGGAATATAGCCTTCCCTAGTCCACAGACGCAACGGATTTTGTCATCACACTTACATCCACCTAGATAAGCTCTTAGGTATTTATCATAGCTGGTTTTAGCAGGTACATAGTTGCTAATATCGAGATTTTTCATATTCGACGTAGCAATACACATGTAAGAATTCTTGATGACTGATTTGATGTTGTCTGTACCAATAACAGCAAAACAGGTATGTTTTGATAAGGTTGATATCGTAATGTCCAGAGTTGAATCCTAGGATCGGTACCTGACCGATAGTCTCCTTGATCATTATTTTTTTTCGGAGCCCTGCTTTCGAAAAGGGATCTTGCTATGTAAATCGAAAAAGCTAGCATAATCACCTGCCTTAATCCAATCATCGACATCAACAGTACTATACTTAACCCTTTTGCTACCAAACCAATGAAAGCTGCATGTTTTGCAAGAGTAGGCGGAAAATCCTTAATAAAACAAGCAAAACTTGGTGTTTTATAAAACACGTCGTGTAGGTATCTCTCTAGCTCGAAGGAACTGGCTCTTTTAATTATGGATAATGGCGTTACGAATAGGTTTCACCTTTTCACAACGTGGTTCGACATATTCATCGAATTTTCTCCAATCAGCAGCCAAGCGCAAAACGACGTTAAAAGCGCAGGAAGTGTTAGTGTTGTTCTTGATGTCTAGTGAGCCATTGTCATTTCCTTTTGTAGTTCTTTTTTTCTATATGGAACGCGCCCCCAGCAGACCGTGTTAAAGCTTACGAAAATGGTAGCTTTTTGTATGGAGTGCAATTTACGTGACCTACTATAGGGAGCAAAAGGGTTAATATCGAGATTTCAACCTGAAATTTCCATAGCTGTTAGTCTATGATCATCAATACTCTTTCGAAGCAAGATCTCGTATTTGGAAACGTTGTATCGTTGTATCTTCTCACAACATATTCGAAGATGTCCTTTAGTAAAACTTTCGGACCATCATTCACGAAGCAACGCACTTCCACAGCTAGACTGTCGGCTACTGATACAGGAATATGCTTGTTGGTGAAGATAGTATTCGCCCCATGATTTACCCCAGTCGGCTTGAGCATAGCCTCACAGTCATAGACTATGAAGTGATCAAGGTAT
>NW_003303613.1:32679-34864 GCF_000142945.1 Phytophthora infestans T30-4
GCAGTCTGTTGGATCACCTACAGCTGTGCATGCATGCGCGGTTTGCAATGGAGCTGTTTGAGTGATGACGAGATTTGACGCTGGGGTATTGGATCTCGAGACAGGGAATTACGTTGCAGATGATGTCCTCGAAGGTGATGCTGTTGGTGCTACTAGTCTATCTGCTCAATATGAAAGTGAAGCTCAGGGTGAAAGCACCACAGTTGGTCATGTTTTATAGAGAGCGTGAGCGCAGTCAACAAACATTCACTGAACCAAGTGCTGAAGTAGACGGTACTGAAGTTGGAGCAACTATTAGCGATGTGATGACAAGCAAGACAGCTACGGTCGAACAGCTCGAGACTTGTGAGCATTGCTGCAACGAGAAAAAATAGTGGACTTGTTGAGCATACCAAGTCAGACTGGAGTATGTGATACACAGGACACTGGTGCTTGTGATGGGAAATGAATCTACCACTGTATTGTGCGAATCGGAAGCTAGTGTGGAAGAGCTGAACTTAGAGGTTGATAGCGAGGTAGTGTCGGATGCGGTGAATGGAAAAGATGAGCAAGTGTCTTCACTACAAGCTGTGCTGGTGAGCAAAACGAATGCGTGGAGATGATGACAGAAACGGTGGACGCCAGTGGCTTGATCAATCAAATGCGGGACAGAAAGCGAGGACAGCGCGATGAGACGTCTTCGGATGAACTGAGGGTCGCACGCGGCGCCAAAAGGCTGAGCCTAGGCGTACACGTACTGGAATTCGTGAGTTTCGTGAGCGTCATCGTCCACGGTATCTGGACGATTTTGTGGTACACATGACCCAGAAAGCTTCACGAGTACTTGACAAGAGCGGCAATCCTATTAGGGCAAGTGACGTGAAAATATCTAGGAGCCGACGTGAAGCCAGACGATCGAAGTATGCAGATTTCTGGTTATTGTCCGAAATATAAGAAATGGCTACACTCAGAGCCAAAGACGTTATTGTGGAGATTCCTGACGAGGAAGTCCCGGAAGATGCTAAGCGCAGTGGGTTTATGCTCTGCAATCAGATCGCCAGGGCTACGTGATTCGTTTTAAGGCTCGGATAGAAGCGCTCGAAAACTATCAAAGACCTGGGATCGATTTTCGTGAGACTTTTGCGTCCGTGGCTCGGACGTCATCGTTTCGACTGCTGCTAGTCTTAGCTGCAGTGCTGCATTTTCAGGTCTATGGGGGTGATATCAGCACAGCATATCTAAACGCGACACTTAGTATTCGACAGTACTTGAAGTCTATTGATGGCTACCCATGCCAGATAAATGGACACATGTACGCCGTGTGAAGACAGTCTAGTCTGGTCGAGAGTGGAATTCGGAGTTGAACATGTGGCTATTGAACCAAGAGTGCCAGCGCCCGATGACAGAACCATGCCTGTACTATCGGTTCATAGGAGGGACTGTCATTCTACTGCTCATCTATGTGGATGATATCCTCGTTGCCACAAATGATGAAGCGAGCAAAGATTCACTGTTTAAAGAGCTGACGGGATTAAAGGCCAGGGCTTACTGGCCCAATACTTGGGCGTTGAAGTAGCGCAAATTTCGGACCATATCACTATTTGTCAGAACAAATATGCAAATGAGATTTTGGCGGAGTTTGGGTATGGTGGAGCTCACGCGGTGGGAAATCCGATGGAAGTAAATGCTAGATTGGCTCCCCTGGCTGAAAATTAAGATAGTGATACAAGTTTTTCATATCACAAGGCAGTTGAGATGCTCATGTATTTGGCTACCAGCACTCGAACGGACCTGGCGTATGCATTGGGACAGCAAAGTCGGTTCGTATCCAATCCATCTAGCAAACACGTGGGCTATGAAGCGCGTTCTACGCTACTTGGTTGGCACTACAAACTACGGAATCACGTACAATCCACAGAAATCTGAAAGTAATTCTGTTGTGCTCGAGGGTTTCTGTGATAGTGACTGGGCTAAACGACCCTGAAACCCGATAGGGTACTACGGGATTTATCTTTACGCTAGCTGGAGGCGCGGTTTCCTGGATGGCGAGACGACAGAGCATTGTTGCTCTTTCTACTGCTGAGGCTGAATATGTTGTCGCTTGAGAGGCCACAATGGAAGCAGTAGCCGAAAACAACATACTGCAGGAGGTAATTTCAAAACAAGTGATTGAACTACGTATCGGTATTGATAGCCAAGCTGCACT
>NW_003303613.1:35161-47399 GCF_000142945.1 Phytophthora infestans T30-4
AATCAATCAATATTTTTATTTGTAGTTTGCGGAGGGCGTGTGGTCTTGGAGTGAGCGCGATTCACAACAGTTATGTCATTCAGGAGGGTTTCAGCCAATCAGGGGCCGAACGCGAAAGACCTCCGTGCATCCTTAGCTATCGCATTCGGTCGTAAGAACTGTATTTCTGTCTGTGCATTTTGCCATCGGATGGCTCCTACGCAGCGCCGCCGCCCAAAAGGGCGACCACGACTTCCAGGAGGCCGAGGCCGTAAAGTGAGGAAGAACCTCGTGTCATCCTTCACAGCGGCGCACAAACTAGAGATCCTAGACCATTTGGCAAGGGGTGGGGGCATCAAGCGAACAATCAGATTTCTATCCTTAATCAGCCGTACACTTATTCATTATTGGCGCCGGGTACGGCCTAATCTCGAAAATTTATGCGGCGAATGTGGCGGTGCGAACAGGAAAAAGTCACGAGCGGAAGGTGAGGGCACGGTGCTGCCAGAAGATAAGGAGCTTTATTTGGTACGCTAGATAAAATTTTCGAGGGAGGAAGGGGTGCCTGTTACTGCAACTATGCTATGCATTCAAGCTCTAGAAGTAGCACCTTTTAATGTGTCGTGGTGCTGGCTAATATTAATTTACAACAATAGATTTTTATGAACACTTTGGATAGACAGTACATGCAATTTGACAAAAATACCTTTTCACAGAGGAAAACCGCAAAATCACAGAGAGACGCCATTTTTACAGAACACATAGAGCGGTATCTATTCTTCACGCATTCCACATGGTAACTGATCCATTCCTATGTTGGTTAAGAAATATGTTATTCCATAATAAGAACCATTATAACCAAAACTTAAAAGTGCAAGAAATACAAACGTGTTACTACCCGCTTGCATAGCTCATCGCTCTAATGTTTTGTGTGTTGTAAACCTCTGGCGGCAGAATTGCACGAGCTTAAGTAAATATGCGGCAGATATGCGCTTTCTTTCATTTAGAAGACACCAATTACAATTTATTCTACTGGCAGAATTGCATCACTGAAAGAAATCTGCTGGAAGCTATGTACTTGCATTCATTTAAGCCATGATGTTTTTGCCTACGCGGCCAGCTTTGCCGGCAAGTTAAAAATTATAGCTTCGTATCAATGCGGCATATTTCCCCTTGAGCTTGTGGTCGATGTGGCGATGACTTTCGTCTCCTCCGTTGGTAGGCATTCGTCGTCTCGCTTCTTTAGCCAATGCAGCACTGTTGCCTTGCTGTTACTCGTGTGCTCATGACCACACTCATACACAGCATTTATTTTTGATATGTTTGTCTCATTTTTGGAGTTTTATTTTTTTCTTAAAGGAAACTTGCTAACAGGAAGTACAAACATTTATTTTTAAGCAAATTCGATAAGACAGCTGGTTTGTGAAATTCTGTGAAATGACCTACCTTTTGTGAAATGCAACCAAATATAGCCGGCGACGGCGGTATAGGATAATGCGTCCTAAGACACGTCCTAAACTGTTCTATTTGTCCTAAACTTTACAGGGAGATTTTGGAGATGTGTCCTAAAAAGCGACTAATCCTTCGTTACAGAATATTATGATTTGTGTCCTCCAGATTGTCCTAAACCTCAAATATTAACTTTTTCCGGTCTATATACGTAAATTTACGTAAGAGTTACTTAAAACTCACATTGGCTTTACTTATTGTCCCAACCATTTCTGAATCTCCACTACTGCAGCCAAGCATCATGGACCATTGCGGCTACTCCTTCTGCAGCTAGGGCGCTCGCCTATCTGGCCTCTGCTGCCACAGTGTCTTGTCCGCTCTGCTCACGAGCGCGAACATTCAACAGTGCGGCACGGACCACTGAGATCCCGGACCAGGTCACCATTGACAAGATGTGCGCCTCGACTGCCTGCAACACCCTGCTCGCTGACGTGAAGGCCATGAACCTGGAGGAGTGCCAACTGCCGGTCGGTGTCGGTTCCAGCTTGAAGGCCGACCTGGTAGTCTACGTGCCGTCCAACTGCCCATCGACATCGGCTCCCAGCCCGGACTCGCCTGCCACAAACGCACCTGTTGTCGACACCCCGACGACGCCAGACAACTCGACGAACCAGGCCGAGCACACTGCCGCGCTAACCAAGACCCCCATCGCTTGCTAACCTCGTCTTCGGATCGCTAGAACAACCCAGCTTGGATGATAGCTACCAGCCTTCTCTGCAGCAGTGGGCTTCGAACCCAAGCCAGTGGCGTGATAGGGTCAATCTCACACCACTGCCCCGTCCTGACCCTTGCAATACCGCAAAATAATTGAATAATTTATTTTGTGGATTGGTATATTGCAATGATTATTACGTGCTTCTGTGGAACCCAGTACATTTATTTTATTTTATTGTAAGAGCACTGGTTTTGTCCATGATTCTAAAAATAAATTACGAGGAGCGTGAAACTTATGCTTAATATGTTTGTGATATGGCGTAACATGGGCAAATTATATTCACAGTAGGGTGTGAAAATTGAAGAATGAGTGCGCTTTGGCTTTGTCGGACATTTCTCAACTACTGTATTGCATGGCCAAACTACCCTTTGCAATGAAAGATTTTGCTGTACTCATGTCAAAGCATGGTGAGCTCATGGAAACATGGAAACATGTATGTTTTCGGGCTTAGAAACTGTGTCTACTTGGCTAGCTTTTTTTTGCCTTTGCTTTCGTCGCTGAACTCCATGATGGTACGCAGGATATCCCATCGACGGCGTAACAATCCATTGGCCGTGTAATTGCTGCCTGCTTCCTTCCAGAACCGGCGCCAGAAGTACAAACAGATGGATACCCCGCAAATATTACCGTCTTTCTGGATGGGGCTATGCACGGCTGTGATGCTAAAAGCCTTTGGAAGACATTTCGTCACGATCCCATCTGCCAGCTCTGCAAGCAAGTTGTGGTTAGCGCGCTAGTCCATGCCATCGTAGCAGCACACAGTCTGCGTATATCCTTCCACCACGAGGCAGGTCCAGTAAGTTCTGTTAATATTCAGCGGCAAGAAAATTCGTCCCGAACTGGCTGCGGAGATCAAGCTCAGTGTCGTGGGTGGAATACGCATTCCTTTCTTTAAGGTCTTTGGTACCGGTGTTTTCATGGGCGGCAGCAAAATAGTTGTGTTGTTGCTGTAGACGCCTTCTACCATCTTTCCGTAAGCGGTGATCATATTGTCGTTATACTAACAGTCGACACGGGCACAATACAGATGAGACCATTCAATGTCCACACCTTCTCCAAACCCAGAGAGGCGTTCGCTCGGCCAAGCATCAAGCATTCGCTTAGCTAAACCGGCGGTTCATCGTAGCAAATCAGGTCGTCTGCGATACTCATAAGCCATCGTCGGTGATGCTGTACATCTTAGCAGACTCAGGTTCCACTGCAAACTTGTACTCCGGCTCGAACACATCTGCTAACCACTCACTCGTCATCCCGAGAAGTTGATTCATCTCATCCTCATACGTCAGGTCGCGACGGGTTCCGGGCATGACGACGCGAGTTGCATACGCGTCCTCTTTTTCGACGCTGGTAGCGTATTGTGGCCTCCAAGCACTCGCGCATGGACATAGAGCTATCCAAGTCGGCTTTCAGCTTTTCGAAAAAACTTTCCAACCTGCTGTTGGTATTGCTTCGGAAGTGTGGCAAATTCATGCGGTAAACCGTAACCCACATATCCTTGGAAGCAACCCAATTCTTGTCAAAGTAGTTCCACAAAGAGAAGCGATCATCCCGGCATGCAAGGTGTTTAAATTCGGCTGCATGCAGCTCAAATTCATCATCAGACTTCGAATACACCATATTCGAAACGCAGTAATCCATTTGTTTAAGAATCCCACTAGGGTACGTGTCGTATTTTTTGTCATCACGAACTGCGCCACGCAACCACTTCAGTACATAAAACTGGCACAAAAGAATCCGTGCGTCTGGAAACTTGATGCGTAGCACATCAATTTCAGTAAGATCTTTGTCCACGATGATGACCTGAGTACGCTTCCAATCGTTTGCTAACTGTAATTGTTCAACTGCCTTCTTCATGTGCCAATCTGCGTTTCTCTCAAGTACAGAATGCTGAGCAGCGTGGCCGTGGCCAAACTGATCCATCACCATCAGCGTACACAGTTGATAGTTATATCTGATTGCCATGACAAAACATAACGAAGCCGTGTACTCGTAAGATTCAAAGCACACAAAATCTTGGTCAAACACGACATAGTCTCAGACGCACCTGTTCGTCTTGTGAGTGCAGTCTACGAGCAGTATCTCTGGAAAACGCTTGTACAGCTTACGCATATGCTGCGAGCTAATAGTCACAACGGCGGTATGCCCATCAGTATCCTCGTCGACAGCCGACACGTTTCCTGCAGACTCGAGCTCGAAGCTAACCAACGTTCTGCCACGAGGTCTTCATCGCTTAGACTACCACCTAATCAATATAAGAGTGAGTAAACGATCAAAACCAAATAGAAGGTCTGTCGTACCGGACTTTTTATCCGAGCAATGAGGTTGTGCACATCCTTTAATTGGACGTAATGAGGCGTTCGTTCACGAATGTAATCGTAGATTCTGCTCGCCTTGCTGCCGCTTGCCACCATAAGCTCCACGTCGCTCATGATTGGAGAATCTTGAGGTACTCGTCGCACTGAGGGGTACATCCTGTACACGTCCTCTGACAGAGTATGGTTGTGTCCGTAAAATGCTTGCTTGATTTCGATGCGCCACTCTCCATCAGCGAGCTGAACGTAATGGGCACGAAACCGCATTGGGCATCCCACACTGTTCAAGGTTTGTCGAGGTCTGATGCCTTTAGAACGGACGCGTTTCTTCCAGCCGTGCGTGTATATGTACACACGCTGGTACGGGTCCAGAGTTTCTGGGACAAGAGGTAGCTCAGCCTTCGGTTTGCCAATGTGTATCCTCATCTTCGCTATCTTTAGGTTTCGCAGCCGCACATTTTGTGTCTCCGAAATTACCAGCACGGAATGAGCATCCTGTTAATATTGCGTCAACCATTTCTCCAGATGCTTCCAGCTTTTGTAGTACTTTCGTAGCGGAGAAGCGTAGTACAATTCATAATCACACTCGGCGTGGTCCCGCTTGCGACTTCCACTTGAGCCAGCATCACTACACTTCTCGACCCCACTGTAATTTGCAGTCGGCTGCTCACAGGCAGCCTGGATTCCTGATTCCAAATTCACATTACTATCAGCCAGTTGGGTGCTAGTTTCCATCTCTTCTGTATTTTGGGCATGTGGAATGCCATCAAGCCCAGTTGCGCTCACAATAGAACTACCAGTATACGGAAGCCGATCGTGTCCACTAGAATCTCCAGCATCACTGCTGCTGCTACCGGTGATTGCCTCTATCTCAAGCGCTCGCAAAATCTTTGCAGTGTTCTTGGTACAAACCATTACTAAATCATGTACAAAAGCATATTAAAAACATAATTGAGAAAAAAGCAAATTTACCTCCATTCCGACATTGCGTGTGTACGTACGACCGTTGTAGCACTTGCCACTTGCAGCCGTTGTGTCTTCAAACGCGAAAAGCTATTTGATAACCCGAATCCTTCTCTGAGGCATAGTCATCGTCAAAACATGGTCCTTTCGTACTGCACAGCATAGTTACTGCACGTATACTCAAATCTTTCCCTTTACTCGTATGAGATACAACCTTATATATCACGGACGTAGTGGAGAAGCCGTTGGATAGCGGCGGAAGGAATGAACTACACTGCCACAGCTGGAAAAGCTGGAAAAGCAAACAAACGACACGTTAGATGCGATATAATCCTTGGAGAATCCTAACAGCGCATCAACCGGTAGCACACTGTGGGGGGGGAAGGGGGAGAGTGTATTCTAACTGTCGCGGGCAGGTCAGTGAGCTTAGCTGCCTTGAGAGAGCCGAAGGGGAGCGGCGAGCTTCTCGTCCCACACGCGGCAGAAAGTTGTGTGGCCACAAACACAAATCAGTAATTTAAAAATCCGAAGTATATTTTATTTTACAAACATGATTAAAACCTACGAAAAACATACTGAGAAAAACATGGACTCGAGATTTTGCGTTTTATAAATATTAAGTTATTAATCTACCGAAAATGACATTCAGAAAAGCTCACATAGACCAGAAACTGCATGAGAGCGCGTTAAAATCACAGACGAAAACGGTGACTTGCAGCCAAGTAGCCCTTGCGAGTACTTTGCTGCTTTTTGGCCCCCCCCCCTATGTCGTCACGTTCTGATTATTAACCGTCGTTTGCTATGTGCATGTTGAAGTCGCTCAACCGTTATTAGCGGCTATTATTACCTTCAATGACTATCATCCTTTGAAACACTTTAAAAATATTGTCACACACTTTGTAGTAGAGAAGTTTTGTTGAGGTGCTTTTCGCGCACAAAAAGAATCGGCTGCTCTTGGAGAGAGGGGCTTTAAGATGTTTATTGTTTCTAGCTAGGCCAGTTGAGGATATGGCTTGAGGACAGTGCATGTTGGGCTTGGTGTTGTCCTAATAGGACAGTGGTCTGAGTTGCAGTCTGTCCTAACAGGACAGACTGAGTGTCCAGTTGTCGAGTGTCCTATTAGGACACGCGGACCCTGGCTTGTTTCGTCCTATAACTCATTGTGTTGTCCTAAATATGGGTTTATTTATGAGCCGAATTGCTAGTTTTTTATCCCAGGTTTTAGGACAATAGGTTACTTTAGGACTCCTAGTAGGACGCATTCTCTCCTACCGCGACGGCAAGATACGAGCCAGCCTGAGCAGCAGTTTTGTTGGGCTCTGATAAAAAAAAAACATAAAATTAAATTTGGACGAACACAAAATAAGGAGTCTAAACCTTTTTTTCGGCAGCGTTGTAGCCCTCAAGTTTCTCATGCGCAAACTACTTTCTAAATATCAGCAATGCCAACAAGCGAGGTGAAGCTCCAAAGGTCGCGATTCGCTCGTAGAAACACGAGCATCTCAAAGTTCGCTGGCAGCAGACTTTACCGCCGTGGGGTGAGAATTATCTTGCACTGTGAAAGGAGGCGCTCACATCGGTTGCTAGTCGGCGGCAGTTGGCTCAACAACACGTCGTACTTCTGTGCTGACGCGTGGTGAGGCTTCTTGGCTTGTCGGAGTGTGGCTGTAGCGAAGTCCACCTGCTTTGTCGGCAGGGCTGAAGAAGGTTGGACGACCAGAAAGGGCTCCACAGCAGCTTCTTCGTCCGCTTGAAGCCTGCAATCACCCCAAACTTTCACGATGGCCCGCTCAAAGACAGGAGAGTGCACGATACTGGCATCAGCCTTTAGGTAACTTGCCGTTACCGGGTACTTCACCACCACAGCGTCGAAAAGGAGCCGGACGTCAGCAAGCGCTAGCTCCTCGCTCTGCAACTTTACGCATACGCTGTCAGGGTCACCCAGCTTGCTCAGAAGCTGAACAATGCGGCGGTGAGAGCTTGGACGTGGCACTAAATCTTCAACGGCTTGCACCATCTTGATAGCGTCTCGAATCTCGACATAGCGCTTGAGCATCTCGTAAGTAGATGACCAACTGGTCACGTTGGCCTTCAGCGGCTTGAGGCCCGCGAGCGCTGCCAGTGCTGCGCTGTTGTTTGGGTGTCGCAGCTGGATGCACAGAGCTTGAACTTCAGCGATGAGATCCTCATATTCGGTTAGATACTCGCAAACCGCCAGATTGAAGCGGTGGCTTGCACAGCCGATCAGGGGAACCTTGAGCCAAGTAGCGATAGCCTTGTTCGTCGGGCAATTATCGCCGACGACAAAGCGCAGCATCTCTCGGTTCTTTTCGTAGACCAAGAACGTTGTCGATCATTTAGATGTGAGCATCAGCCGACTGCCCATCCTCAGCCATCGAAATAGACAGCAGCGGCTGTCTCCGCACGCCGTCGCGAACACTAACGCCGAAGATGCCAACAAAGTGGACTGTTCCGCAGGTCCATCCGTCGAACATCAAACCGAAGCTGTCCCCGACAAGCCCAGCGACGGTAGCACCCACTTGCAAGGTCACGTGACGCATGTGGCGAAGAAGCGTCTGGGATGACACGGGCTTAATCCCAGCTAGTCCCCGCGTCAGCGTGTCGTCCACCTCCGATAACGGAAGGTTTCGCATGATCACCCACTCCATTCACTTGAATATCTCCATCGTCCTGGTGTCAACGAAGCCGTGGTCCTGAAGCGTCTGGCCCTGTTGAGTAGCCTCAAAGACGGCGAGGTGGTCTGGGTGCTTCGTCGCAAAATGACTGAGCAGGTTTGAGTAGCCGGATCCAGGAGCTTGTTTGCGACTCGTATTGCACTGCTTGCACGTGAAGACGCCGTTGCCGTAATCCGTAAAGTAGAAGTTACACACGCTGCGAGAAGTCGACATGGGCCCGAGAGGTTGGAATGAAGAATGAGAGTAAGTCTGTCCGCTAGCAGACGACTAACTAGAACCTCCCAGAACCACCAACGTCGAGGCACCTTCCCACCAGTCAACTGGTAAAAAATCAATACGGGACAATTTTATATTTTACGGACTTTTACGAAAGCCAATAATAAATTATTAAATAAATACAATACTATAATAATTGTATTATATTTTTTATTCAGAGCACTGGATGATTTGGTCACCTAACCCTTGTAGAAAACATGGGCTGTAGCATCCGCCTTTATAAAAACTATTCGTTAATGCAGCACGCCGCAGCAAGATTTAGCTGGGATAACTCTCTGTGGGGATAGATCGAGTGACCTGCTTATAATAGCAACAGCACGCGCCACGTCCAAGTCGGGGCCTAACATACTGGCTATGTCGCACTGTGACATAGACCCGGCTCAAAGGCCCCGAATCTGTTTTTTCTTAAACAGCTGCGAGCCAACGCTATTAGTCTCTTACGTGAAGTGATCCTCGCTTATTCTACATTGGGACCCCATCAGCCTCAACTAGCGACATTTCCTGCTAGAACAATTGGCGGTAGCACCCGCTCGTTCAATGCGGAATGGTTTAGTGATTACGACTGGCTTGAATACTCACCAACAACAGATGCAGCTTATTGCTTATGCTGTTACTTAAGCCGAGACGTCATGATAACGAGATCTCTGCGTACGTACAACCCGATCTTGGTTTCCGGAATTGGAAAAAAGCACGATCAAAGGATGGCTTCACAAAGCATGTAGGTCAAAGAAGCTCGAAACACTTTTCGGCAGCGGCAGAGCGCTCTAATCGCCACACCTTACAGCACGAAATATATGTTGCAATAAGACAGCAGACCCAGAATCAACGCTTACAGAATCGAGCTAGAGCATTCAATTGGAATGATTAAAGAGCGATTCTTAGGTACTGTCTACGTTCGTGATACGACTGCTGAAACGCTCTGCCATGGATTAATAAATCAACTTGAGCTTTGGGGACTAGATATATCCCGCTATAGAGGACAAGGATATGACGGAGCGTCGAACATGGCTGGAGAACATAATGGACTTCAGCGTCGTGTACGAGTACGCAGTCCGTACGCATACTTTGTGCACTGCTATGCCCACCGCCTCAACTTGGTCATAGTTTCGACTGCAATGAACACCTTGGCCGTTGCTGATTGCTTCGATACGATTCAAGCTATACACTCTACCTGTGGAGCCTCGTGCAAACGGAAGGACCTTTTGTTGGATACAGAAGCAGATGAACTCGCTAGGATGATAAATGAAAGATCTGTAAATACAGGTAGAGGACAAAATCAGCCGATGACAACCGAAAGTCTCAGTGAACCCGGTGGAATTGTCGAATTAGCGCACTTCGAAAAATCAAATTATTATGGAATCCAATTACGAAAGTGCTAGATCGTCTCAGATGACGGTGAAAAACGAGCTGAGGCGTCTGGTGTTCTGGACAAAATGTGGACATTGAATTTTGTTTTTCAAATTGAATTTCTCATTGCAGTACTTTCGAAGACAAACATTCTTTTTCTCTATTTACAAAAAAGCAATGTGGATGTAGTGTCTATCGTGAACATGGTCAGACAAATTACAAAGGAACTGATGCAAATGAGAGATGATGATTGTTCGAAGTCGCATGGAACCAGCTTCGACGCAATTTGGGCATCAGCAGCTGCTCTTTGTAGAGAAATTCAAGTAGATGGTGTTCCGACTATACCTAAAAAGAAAGATACGTGGTCTAGACGTGGAGCTAGAAGCCGTAGGACGTGGTAAACCGGGGTTCCCGGGTGCGGATGCACCGCGGCTTACGTCTGAACCTACCCAAGAAGAACACTATCACAAGGACACCTACCTTGCGGAGCTGAATGACATTATTTCGGAGCTAAGTGCTCGTTTTAGTAGTGATACTCTCAGTCTTTTGGAATTAAGTGGAGGTTTGAGCCCGGCAAACAATTTTGAAATGTGGGATAGAGACAAAATTGTGAAACTTGCAGAGAGTTACTACTGTGATGATTTTCCGGATATTATCACTCTAGGAGAGGAAGTGGATAGACTTACCGCTATCTCAAAATCTGGCAAGAGATTCAAGGATTTGAAGACAACAGAGGATCTTTGTCCAACTATATACTCGACAGACAACCAAGCGTTTTTCCCAAGCTTACATCGACTTGTACAATTAATCTGCGTTCTTCCGGTATCTACCGCAAGTGCTGAGAGATCGTTGCTTACCATGAAAAGAGTCAAGACGACCGATCAACGATGGGCGATTCTTGGATGTCAAATTTGATGCTTCTGGCTATAGAACGCGATCTTACAAACAGTATTGACAAGGACGAGGTAATTGACGCATTCAACGCATTAACAACCAGACGCATTCCAATGTAGCATGGCTATATTTCTGACGTTGTTTCATTTTTTTTTAAATTAATTTGTGTACTTTGTTTTTAAAATTCACACTGATATAATAATGAAAAGATTGCCCCCTTTAGTCTAACGCCCCTGTGTCACAGTATCGTTCGATGCTCTCACGAATCCCACCGAGCGATACATTGAGCTCGTTGGACGCACCGATCTCCTCATACTGAGTGATCTTGTCGAGGAGTACCCTTCCGAAGTGGCGATCTTGCGATGTTGATTGAAGTGAAAAGGCAGTTTAAACCAAGCTCCGTCTTCCAGGCGTTGTCAGAGCTGTTCGCTCTGGATCTTCTGGTCAAAGACCCAGTGATATCACTGCTTACTGGCTTAGCCGACAATTGGCAGTTCTTCTGGATATCCGAGGGCGCAATCCTCAAAGCGATCATCAAGGAACCAGGCGAAGCTTTTCAAGTAACCAGGACGCTACTGGCGCAATCATTGCCTGCTGGTACCGAGATTACTTAAGTATCCTGCGATCTTCGACTAGCAATATCTTGTCGCTGAGCTTCCATTGCGGCTTCCAGGCTCCAGAATACTGAAGTAAGCCATCTCTCCAGGAAAAAGCTCAAACAAGATTCACCAATGTTGACCCCAAAGTCTTCGGAGCCACGACATGTTAATCATCTTATGACAGCATCGAATAGATCTTCTCTGCAATTTTTTTCACTGCTTCTCGCGTAGGAATGTCATGCTCCATATCCATCGTTGCATCATCTCGCTCGACTCTATCATTCAGACATCTCGAGAAGTACCATTCCTTGAAATTCGTGACAATGCTGAAAAGGTCCGTCAATCCTTCGAGATCCGCGAGTACTTCGCTCCCTACATAAGCCTGCGCGAGGCCCTGCTGAAAATCGTCTCGTTTCGCCTTGACGATGCAAACACGTTTACTGCCGCGTTCAATCACAAATTCAAACGCCCCGTCTCCATGTACACGTTTCCCAGTTACTGTTTCTTCTGCGAGAATCCGGACTTCTCCATCAAAAAGTCCACAAACGCAGACAAGTACTGGAACAATGAAGTAAAGCCTTTTCGCTTCTTTCCCATTCACGATTTCTCCAAACGCTTTGGTCAGGAGAAGGAGGTATTCATAAAGCACATCAATTTTTTCGTTTTCGATGACCTTCCGTGGCTGTTCATAGCGACGCGCTCTCATTACTCTGTCGACATCGCTGAACGACACGTAGGAGTATCCTGTCGACGACTCACCAGCAGCATTGACTTTCGCTCTTTGGTTCCGATCGAGTATTTTGTTCAGTTCTTCCCACCTCTTCTTGCGAGCGGGGTGGGGTTCGTGAATAGCAGTGGCAGCGATTGGTTAGGCGTTGTCCAGGAACCACCACCAGCACGTGAACTACGTCCTCTCTACGAAACGTCAGCCCGAAAGGGTCGGCTTGC
>NW_003303613.1:47685-69431 GCF_000142945.1 Phytophthora infestans T30-4
CCGCCACACCTACGATCGAACAGAATAGCTTCACCATGCCGGCGAATTCTGGAAGAACGGACGGAGGGAGAGAATTTCTGTTCGTATTTAAGCGGAAATGAAGGCGTGTCACATAGACTTTCAACCAATGGTGAGGGGCCACCGTTAAAATGGCAGCAACGGAGGTTATTAAGGGAGAAACTACTATTATACTTCTACTTCGAAGTACATGTATTATATTTAAAGCAACTGTTTCCCCGTTTAAAGGTCCTCGGGGACACCTTTTTGGGGGGCCTGTAGCGACAAAACTACTGCGAATTAGCCGGTTTTAACACCAAAATCATACTCAAAATGGGCGGTTTTATCACATATCTAAATGTCATATCAAAATTGAGCCCCCCATGGGGATTTGATTACTAAGCCCCTTCATTTTCTGCCGCTACAGGTACCGGTACAATATTTTGCGGATTCTCCGGCATTACGTGTCGACAAGACGGATCCTAAAGCTCAATAAAACGAAGAGGAGGGACGTGGTGGCTCGGAAATCGTCCAGGCCGCCCACTATCTCGAACAAGCAGATGCCTGGATTGTGCGCCAGATCTCAAAGGGTAACTCGATGCAGCACACACTCGACAAGATGGGGGCTTTCTATGACGAAAAGTACGCGAAGTACCTTTACTGGTTTAAGAGAATTCGCAACGGAAAGCTGACATACAACTAAATATGTAGATCGAGCTTCTGATGTTGTTCACCCAGTTGCGGGATAAACGCTACAACACAGAAACCAAGTTGCACTGCATTGCTAACATGATGATTATCTTGGATCTTACCGCTTTTTTTGTTTATTTACTTGAATTAATGCCATCTTATATAGGATATCAATGTAGTCCTTGCAACAAATTAAATTGGCGAAAATAGAGAAAGTGTGTGAAGATTCGAGAGGTGACCACGATGGCTAATGCACCACCAAGTCCAGAGCTCGATCGGATCGGCTGTTGCTCGCTCTCTCACTTGCCATCTTGCCTCCTCTTCAGCACTCGACAGACATACTCCAATCCCAGCCAAACCACTTCTCACGAACTTTTGCAGTTCTCTGACAAGATGCACTACAACTTCCTCGCCATACTCGCCCTGTGTCGCTGCTTCTATCCTGCAGGCAACCGACGCTCGTATAATGGCTAATTTTGCGGCCCCACGTCGCCAACTCGGGTCGTACAAGGACTACGGGCGCCAAGTCGTGGTCGTCGTGACCGTGACCATAAACGTCTTTGCCGTAGCTGTAGTCCGAAGACTCGGTAGCCTTGGTGGCCTTTAAATCTTCCAGGCGACGGTCGTAGTAGCGCGGACGATCCTTCTTGTCGTGGTCCTTCTTGTCGTGGTGCTGGTGCTGGTGTTTGTTGCGGTCGTGGTCGTGGTCATGCTTGTGCTGCTGGTCCGGTAACGATGACTGTGGCCGTGATAGCTACGGCAACCGTGACGATAAGCATAACGACTACAAGCTCAGCGACTATAAGCACAAAGATACGGGAGCAACGACGACAACAAGGGATATGGTGGCAGCTACAGCTACAGCTAAATATTATCACAGCCCTTAGAAATAAGATTTTGTTTCTCTGAAATCATCAGCGAAAATAAATAATTGCAGCCAAAATACGCCTTCCATTTAAAATGGTTTTTAAGTTAAAAACGTGGAAAGGGATACGAAAAACAAAACTGAAAAGACCATGGAAAAATAAATTATTGAAAGTGATATCTGGCATCTCAAAATAAAAAAGTATTGTTTAATATTGTTTTGAAACTCCAATACAATGATTATTTCGGAGCACCTGGCGACGACTGCGCTACGGCAACGACTACTACAATTATGACAAGGGGTATGGAAACGACTACTACCCCGATTACTACTCGTCATACGGCAGCTACGGTTACTATCCTGACTTTAAATACTACTCGTCATACGATGGTGGTATGGCAAAGGAAATGGATACTACCCGGATTACGACGCTTCCTACGGCTCTCACAGTAACGGATACGGCTACTCCAACTATGGATACCCGGGCTACTTTGGTTATGAGTTGGTGGCATCAAGTGCTAGTGCTACTGGTGGCGAGAAAGAGTCTGCGACTGCTAATGATCAGAAGGAGTATGCGACTGTGTCCGCGGACGCTGCCGACGTCAAGTCAGTCGGGAAGGAGAGCAAGAAGGAGTCGAAGACGAAGACATCGTCACCAGGAGGCCCAACCGATTACCGGCGACAAGTTGAGGAACAAGTAGCATCAAGCTGAAACTGTGCAAGAAAAATAGTGTATGGGTGATAAACCCGCGTGGGACGGTGTAGTATAGGCAACTAAAGTGGCAGGTGTAAGGAATACAAAGTCAATAGATGTGATCGCATTTGTCGTGTTAGCTTCAGCGTATCAGCTTGCACGAAGTCGTTTACGATGGGTTCATGGGGGAGAGAAGTATCTATAATAATGTCCAACTGACCGACTGTCGATTACCGCGGGTTTTGTAGAACTAATCATGTGCTACGTTATGTCTTGATTTCAGCACTGATTTCAGCACGTAAGTGAGCCTTCTACATGTATATCGCATATTATGTGCTTCATGCAAATGTTCTTGTGTAAAAACATTTTAAACGTTTACGTTTGCGCAAGAAAAAACAAATCTGCTGCGTTGATTAAACGTCGAAACTAATTCATGCGGCCGATACAATTGGGGGCGTTGCAGTCGCATCGGATCGCTTCATCTTCAATAGGGAACTTGTAGTCATACGTCACCTCGTCCCCCACTGCAATCGCTCGCTTGGCAAAGATGACAATCTTCTTTTCTCCTCCTTCCACCGCCACAATGCGCGCAAAGGCCTTCGGGTCGCACGAGTGATTAATAAACCGCGCCAGATTCCCACACCGCGTCGCGTCAATTATCGTCTTCTCATCCAGACGGAACATGTAGCAACTGCCGACGCCTTGCTCCTCATAGCGTCGCTCTCGTTCATCTGCTATCGTCTGGTTAATCATCTGTCCTTGATACTCCACGATCATCTGGCCATCACTCACAGGCTCCTTCAGGAACAATCCGTAGCCGTGGATCGACGACTTCCTCACCAACATTCGCTCGTCAAACGGTCGTCGTCGTAGCTCGCGATACTGCATTGTGATGGGCAAGTGCTCGATATCCATCGCCACGCCACTCGAGTTGCCTCCAAGCACTGGTTCATTGGTCGCCTCCTTGCTCAAAGCTTGGCGTCTTGGCATGATCTTGGCCTTCTTGGGCGATCCAAACAGCCGATTGCCTTCAAAGCCATCGGTCCGTGCACAGCCAGAAGACTGGCGTGCGCGTTGTTCGGCTCGTACGAGATGCTCCATGACGCGCTCTGCGGTCTGGAACGTCTCTGCTGACGGCAGTGTCTGACTGAACTCGTAGAGCTCTTCATCCTCCTCTTCCTCGAGCATCAACGAGATGACTTGCGCTGCGTTCACAGCGCTCTGCTCCATGCTGTCGTGGCTGCGTTTACGCGCGCCAGAGCCCCACGTCGCCGCCGCGGACCCAGCTAGAGGACTCTGTCCTTGACGCTGTTGTTGCTGTCGAAGCTTCCGTACCACCGCGCGACGACTTATCGCTGTAGTGGCAGCGTACGGCAGCTCTTCAATGTACCGAGAAATCTCTGGTAACCCAAAGCCGAAGAAGTAGTCGCCACTAAGTGCGAACGAGAACCACGAACTGCGCTTCAAGAACGGGTTCCTCTCTGCTCCTGAGCTCTGGCCACTCCGTGGACTTACAGAGAAGCCTCGTTGCTCTTCATACAGCGACACGACACGACTGCGGAGTTCAATGAGCGCGTCTTCAGGCGTGGATGCCACGATGGGTCGCTCTTGGTCGTCCGACGGCGTGATCTTGAACACGACGCGAGGTCTTCGTCGCTGTTGCTCATACTCGCTGTCTTCGTCCTCGTCCTCGTCCACGCCGCCGTTTTCCCGTTTCTTCAGTCGTCGAGCACGTCGCTCCTCGATCTCGGAGCTGGAGATCACACACTCGTACAGACAGCGAGTGGCCAGGTGGCAAGTACTCCAGAAGATACGCGTACTGCGGAACCCTAACGGATAGATCGCTGTTCGCGTGTGGAAGCCTGCGTTGCCGACGAAGACGTGGCCGAGGGAGTGCACGGTCAGTGCTCCAATACGGTAACACATAGGCCGGGGCTTGATGCCGCGTTTCATCTCCGCCCGCTTCTTCTTCTTCAAGTCCGACACTGTCACCAGTGGCGGGTCACTGAACAGAGATCTGCGAGGCTCGGGACGAGGGTTGATCACCGGTAGAACGTGTTGTGGCCGCGTCACTTCACTCGCCTTCGTCTCCTCAAGATTCTGGACGCTCTCTCCACGTTCCTCTTGTCCCTGGGACTTCATGACGGACTCTGCTACACGCTCCGGTACTCCACTATTCGGTTCTGCGCTCACCTCCATCATCTCTCCCTTTACTATGGTGTTGGGCCCCGTCTCGCCAGCATCTTGAGTTTTGTTTTCCTCCTCGGAGCTCGCAGTCTGCTCCGCGCTGGACACGTCGCCATCGTCGGCTGATTCCGCGTTGATCGTGGCCTGCGGGGCGGTTTCAGACGCCTCCAAGGTCACTCCTCCGTTCGCCGTCTCGAGTCTTCGAGCCACCATATCCAGATGTGCCGGCACGGGACAGCACGTCTCGCCGTTCGGTAGAAACGCCACGCCCGCGTCCACTGCGCACGGGAAGTGGAAGTGTCGAGTGCACCGTGAGATCGCGCAGCCAATCGTCGCCCCCATGAGGCCACACGCGTCGCAACGTATCAACCGACTGCGGTGCTTGGCCTTACTGCACTTGTGCAACACGCCACACACGTCCTCGTATACTTCCATCGACCACATGGCGCAGTTGACGTGCACCCACGTCTCCGCTTCCGTGTACAACAAGCGTCCACACGCGGAATTATCGCCAATCATGAAGCATAGCGCGCAGAACCGCGTGTCTTCGAACGCTGCCGCACTATCGTCGTCACTCGTCGGCCAGCCATGTAGCGGCGGCGCCGTAGTCATGCAAGCCACTCTTCGCGAACTCGAGGACGACGACGACGCCACCAGCGACACAGCAGCCTCTTGCTCCTCCGCGTGCGGCGTCTCCGAGTCGTTTTCTTTGCTCTCTTCTTCGTCCTGTTCCGCCGCGCTGGTGGCATCTCCGAGGCCGAATACCGTGAGCTCGGACGAGGGTTCATGCACGAGATGTCTCTTGTCTACTCTGCGATCATACTGCTCCTTGATAGTCGCGATCTCGGCTTCCAGCTTCGCTCTCGGCTCCTGTGCATCACCATCGCCACTTCGCAGCCGCTTGAGCAATGCTTCCTTCAGTTTTCGAGGCTCCGCGCCGCCCTCATCGCTAGATAGCAAGTGGATCACAACTTCTGGTAGCGGTCTCCACCCGTACAGCAGATGCACACACGCCAACAAGGCCGCACAGCTCGCAGCTTCCGACACGATCATACAGATCGCACTCGCATCCTTCTGCGTACTCAGCCCCACCGCTTGCTTCGAATAAAAGCTCTGCGTCTTGCGTTCACGACGTCGAGCAGCGGCACGGGGCCCACGCATGTACCTTTTGAATCGCATATACCGGTTCGCTTTCCGCAGCAGCCACTCGGGGATAACTACGCCCGTGTCATCCAGCTCTTGCTGCTTCGTCAACCGGTACCAATCGCTCTGGAAGTTGAGACTTCGGTACGCAAACGTGCGCAGACATTCCTCACCCAGACGCAAGATATACAGGTACACCGGCGTGTTGTCTGCCAGACGCTTCCAGCGCTCCACTTGCTCCATCTGCATCAGCGTCTCCTTCCAGCTCGACTCGCATTGTACACGTTTACGCTGGATGTCCGCAATAAGCGCCTGGCAACGCCATCCTTCACCGTCCGAGACTTTCGACGTGACATGTTGACGTTCTTGAGGACGACACGCAGCACAGACGTACACGGCGTTCGGGTCGCTCACGAGCGTCTGGTACCGCTTGGGCTCTTTCTTCAACAGGTCGTCACACGGCGGATGCACCCAACGTTCACAGGCGTCACACTGCATCAACTCCTCAAGATCCGCGTCCCATTTCCTTCGACACAGCGGACATTTCTCGGCGTCCTTCTTGCTTCTGCGCGCTGCATCCATCCACACTTCCGTCAGCAATCTGGTCCGTTCTCTAAGTGCTTGTACTTCACGCTCCTTCCGGTTGTGACAGTGCAGACACTTGTCCTGCTCGTAGCTGTACGTACGTTCCAGTGCATCGAGATGGTCGTTCGGGGCTACGTCCGAGTCGAGATACTCCCTCGAGCTCTTGCAGTTGACACACGACACACAACTGGCGCAGTAGATGACAGGACTCGAGCTCGTCCCATCGCGTTTCTTAGGATTCAACGGTAACTTGATAGCCGGCACCAAGCACGAGCCGTGGAAGCCTCGATCACAGTGTCCACATAGCAACAGCGACTCCGTCTTCGCTAATTCCAACGACGTCTCCGTGTCTGTATTGGGGCTGTCCACATTGCCCGCGGTAGCAGGAACACGTGCGCTACTCTCTGCACCGCAGACAGCTCCTGGCTGGCCACAGATCTCGCACATCTTGCAGTTCGGACAACGCCAATACGCACGCAGTTGGTCGCTGTCTTCGAGTCGAGCGGCACTCATCCCAGACACGCAAAACGAGTGGAAACCTTCTCCGCAGTCCACGCAGAAGATGAATTCACTAGACAGGCCGGCACTCCCACACACGGCACACTGATCCAGCCAGCTGTACGTGTGCGCCGACGTCCGTGTCTGTACGAGTTGAAACAGCGCGACAAGAGAGCGCGACGTGGCAATACGCAGCTTGCTCTGGTGCACGAACGCGTCGTTCGTCACGATCCGTCGCTCCGTCTCCACCGCCACCGCGTTCCCATTCGATGCAGCCACACCAGCGTCACCGATAGCGTCGCTCCTGCTCTTCACTGTTGATTCCATTCCGTTACTGTTCGTATCGCTGTCGTGCACTGACGCCGCGTCCGATACCAACGCCGCAGCGCCAGTCGAAGGCCCAGCGTTGTCTGGAACGCGCGTAGCGGCCTCCGAGCCAGCATCCGAGCCGTTGTCTCCGTCGTCTTCGTCGTCAAACTCGTCGTCCTCGTCGTTCTCTCCACCTTCGCCACCGATCGACTCGCCCGTGGCCTGAGCCAGCGCTGAATTGTTAGGCAACTGCCGCTTCGCAGCCACTAACAGCGCGTCATAGTGACGTCCTCCACGTTGTTTCATACGCGCCTTCGGTGCCGTCTGTCGGAAAATCCGCTGGCCTTGGCCGTAGAACCGCCACGCCTCGCGCCAGATCAAAAAGTCGCGCTCCTTCGTGTTAAACGTGACGGCGTTCAGACACATGAGCTCGAAGTCGTCTCGGAACGCACGGAGGTTGACGCTCGTGTACTTGCCCGCCAGGATCTTGTGCTGCATCGTGCTCAGATCCATCGGCGTCTTGATGATGTCGAAGTACGTGGGTGCAATGGCCTCGGTCACGGGCTCTCGGAACAGCACCAGCTTGTCTTCGCCGCCCAGGCGATGCAGAACATGCAGCATGCGCACCTTCCGACACGTCAGACACTCGTAATTGTGCAGCATCTTGGGGTCATAGCCCGATCCGAAGCGTAACGAAAGTGCAAAGTCTTCCTCCACCTGCTTGGCCGTCTTCGCGGCGCCGTCATCTTTAGCTGCACTACTCTTGCCGCTGGATACAGCAGTGCGTTCCTCCGACGGACTCCGACTGCCCACAGGCGTCGAGATCGACTCTGCATCCACCTCGCGAGTATCCCGAGCGTCTGACGTACCCGTGACGACATCTAGAGCGAACTCACGAGCACTACTGCACGCGTGGAAAGCCGGATGTGGATCTGGCTCGCAGTCTGCGTGGATCCAGTGGTGACACGTCGCACACGTCAGCAGATCCACACTGGTCGCCAGCTGCTCGTCGTCCAGCACCAAGTTGCAGACGCCGCAGAACCGATTCGCCTTGTAGTACGGGATGCACGTGGTGCACAGCGCAGCGGTCTGTAGCGGCAGCCGCCATTGCGACCATCTGGGACTCGGCTCTTCTGCGCGCGCTTCATCGCTTTTCCGACAGCGACAGCCAGCACACGACGTGCAGTCGCTGCACACGAACGGCGTCTTGAGATCTGCAACCAGAACGTCTCCATCGTCTGGACTCACGAGCGAAAGCGGCGCGTGTGGCGGATCACAGCACGTGGCGTGGAACTGGTTGTCACACTGGGCGCACGCCAACAGCTCTTCTTCTACAGCGTCCGTGTCGTCCTCACACTCGTCCGCAGTCAACAAACAGTTGCTACACGTACCACCCGCATCTCCGCGTCTCTCTTCTGCTGCCGATAACGCGACGCCAGTTTCTCGTATAATCGCCTTTTCCAGCAGCTCTTTCGAGTGGAACTCCCCGGGGAGGCCTCCCCCCACGTCCGAGCCACTCAACTCGAGCAGAATAGCGACTTCACTGAGTGTACTAACGTCTTCCAGATGATACACTACGCCGTCCGTGCCTTCAAGTAGATCAACCACGACGTCATCGCTCGGTATCTTCCGTTTTGACGCGTGAGCGTGTGTTTCTTTCGAAGTCCTTTGTCGAACGTCCTCACCATGTACGCACCCGGTACCAATACACCCGACAGGACCACGATAACTTTCCCGACCAACACGTCCGCGATCTGCGTGCATCGATCAAAGGCATCTGACGCCCGTTTACCTCCTTTCGTGAGCTTCACGGGCGGTGGAGTGGACGTTAAAACCCGTCGAAAACCCGCCACTAACGCTTGGAAGAAGCGACTCGAGCACTCCGTCTCCATCTGCAGCTCTTTCTGCGCGCGTTCCAGTGACTTGGACAGCAACTCGTCGTCATTTCTCGTGTCGGGAGCAGCAAAGCGCTTCATGCTTCGACAGAGATACTTGGGCACCCAACACGACACAAACTGCGTCGTCTCCACGTGCTCACTGCTCGCAAATACCCGGACAAGACGAAAGTTCACACGCGCAGCGGTCTCCTCCTCTTGCGTCGGCAGTAAAAGCTTCTTGGCCAGAGCGTTCAGTCGCAGGACTTGAGCCGGCCACCACTGGTTCTGCAGCGCTGGCGTCTTCACGTAGAGCATCGTACGCGTGCCAATCACTATGGGGAACGTGTACAGCGGCAGCGACGCCAGCACGCCGTCTTCAAAGCGGATCGTATGGTGCTTGGACGGGTGCGTAGCGTGGAAGGCCACGACTCGCCCCATAACCCACTGCTTGTCCCACTGCAAGAACACGCCGACACTCTTTCCCACCAGCTCGTACATGCGGCGTCGCTCTTCACGCGAGTTCGGGATCTTCCCCACTCGAATTACCGCGTCCATATCCGAGACTTTGGCAGCTGTAGCACGCAAGAGACGGCCGTAGACTTGCATCTCCAGCACCATCTGCTTGGAGAAACGCGGCCGCTTCTTCCGACCGCGCTTGAGAGCGCGCAGACACGGTTTACAGAACCACGGACGCGCAGGGACTGCAGCAGCGTCGTCCGTGCCGAGAACATCGGCCATTTTGAACTCTACGAAGCAGATATCGCAGACAATGAACACACCGCTCTCTTCGTCGGCCATGTTGCTAGCGGCCACGTTATCGCCGGGGTCTGCCACGACCACCGTCGGGTTCGTATAGCTCCAGCCACTTTTCAAGCCCTCGAACTCCGTACGAAGACTTGAAGACGACGCCACCATCGTGATCGGCTTCGGGATGAGGATCCGTGGACCGCTAGTGTCTTCTACAGAAGCACTTCTGGACGATACGCTCGTGGGTTCCACCACTACAGCACTGCCTTGCGTTGCAGGAGGCCCACCAAGCTCTGTTTTCTGCAATTTAATGCTCTTCCGGGTCTCTGTCCCTCGACTTCGCTTCCTACTTACCGCTGTAGTCTTCGCTTCAAGGCTGGCGTTCGAAGCAGGCTCCGAGCGTCTGCGTGTGTATTCGACTTGTAAGTTTCGACAGGCTTCACACAGCATCACACCGTCCACTGTGCCACTCGGACGATGCAAACGATCCGCAGCGCTGCCTCCTGCGTGAAATCTCGTATCGCAGCCCACACAGCGTTGAAAGCCTTCACGAACGTCACTACACGCTGGACAGAACCACTCGCCGTCCGGGATCTCGAGCAGTGGCGGGTTCAGTGTCAACGGATCGAACTCGTGGTCGCAGCCATCACACAACAAGACCGTCACGACCACCTCAAGCTTAGGAGAAGGAGCTTGTAGCGCAGGTAAGGGCCTGGTCCCACGCCGCGTGGTCTTCTTGCGACTCTTGCCTTGCTGCGCGCTACACGTTGGACAGAACCAGTCGCCACTGGGCACTTCAGTGAGCGGGGGATCCAGTGCCTTCATGTCGTACTCCCAGTCACACAAGTCACAGATCAACAGCGTCACTGGGACCAGAGACACCGCCGCGCTATTCACACTTGGAGCGGCACTCGCAGCGTCCATTACACAGTCGTGACAGAACCAGTCTCCGTTCGGAGCACTCGTCAGCGGTGGCTGGATGTGATTCAGGTCGATTTCACGTTGACAGCCCTCACATTTCAGCGTTGTCACTAATTTCGGAGCGACCGCCGTCGACTCTGTCTTACAGCTGCATGCAGAGCAGAACCAGTCGCCCTCGGGGGCTTCTGCCAGCGGCGGATTCAATGTAGCCATGTCGAACTCGCCATCGCAGCCGTCGCAAATGACTACTGTCACTAAAGCGAGGGATTGGGCAACTGACGCGCAATGAGCACAACACCACTCCGTCTCGTCCTCTAGGGGCGCGTTAGCCACGTGATCCAAACTGGCGTCTGTGTCCTGAGCGTCGCAGAATTCCTGCAAGCAGAAGCGTCCCTTGCACATACAACAGTCCGTCCACCACTGTACTTGACCCTCTGCTTTGTCTTCGTCGTTCACTAGCAGCGCAATGGTGCGCGTCTCAATAGATCCGTCCACTAGCTGCTTCGCCTGCTTGTTAGTGTCCAGTACACACGGCGCACACCACTCCAACGAGGCTAGAGACGACGAGCGACGTCGTTTCTTGCCTGTTCCGCGGTACACTTTCTTCTTCTTCGCATCTCCTCCATGGCCAGCTTGATAGCGACTCACACAGCGTCCGTGGAGACGTGCAGTGTGGCAGTTCTGGCAGTTGGTCTTCTCTTCAGCGGGTATCTGCACCTGTCGACAAGTCGTACACACCTCCACTGCGATTGAATACACGTCCCAGTTGGTATTGTCATCATCCACAGTCATTTTGTCTTCGTTTCCGTCATTCTCTACCAAGAATTCACGTCTTCGCGTCGTTTTCCCGTCATTTTTGGCGAGTTGAGGTCTTCGCACGTACGGGAAGGCCAGCGCCGGCACTAGAATCGGCAGAGCGTCATCTTCTAGAGTCTTTTTCTCCTTCCTGGTCAGCTTTGTAGACTTGGAGCGACATTTCAAGCACGTAAAGGTCGATTCCCCCGTCTTTAGCCCGCTTCCTAGCTCGAGTAGACACTGAGCATGGTAAATACCGTCGCACACGCAGCAGCGAGCCACTTTTACGCTAATTTTCGTTGATGCTGCGTTCTGTGCGTGTTCTCCCGTCGAAATCTCATCAGCAGAAGCGATAAAACCCATATTTTTAGCGTCCGAGAGGGGGGCTGAGATGCCTTCAGTGCGCGCGCTCTGTGGGGAGGAATCAGACGATTCCGCCGCGGGGACTACGCCCACTACCTGCTCACACACTAGACACGCAAAATTCATCTCGGATTGAGGCCCAAATCCTCCTGGAAGACGAAGAATCGATCGCGCAGAACAACGCCTCCTGCCGCAGCTTCCCGCGTCGCGGAGCCAAGAACTTTTTGTTTCTAAAACAGGTGAAGGGGCGCCGTGCGCGGATTGGTAGAAACTCAAAGGTTATGCTGGTTTGGTGTACAGATGGTGTGGATTCTGACTTCAAGTCGCTACCAATAATGTTAATAAACGATTCGTAATATCTAATACCCCTTTGAAATCCGATACTTCCCGCCGGTAAGGCCAACTCTCAAATAAGTGCTTCGATTGCTCATTTCTGCTTGGAGTCACCAGCTTTCGCACCTCTTCATGGTCACACTTCCGAACTTCCGCGCTAGCCGCCACCTCATCGACTCTCACTGCGATGGCCAAGACCCTCCGACGACCGCTTCCACCTTCACCACCGTTGCTGACGTCCGTGGCCTTCGTCTGCCGCCAATGGCCGCGCATTGAGGCGCTAGACCACGTGACGCGCGAGCTGGACGTGCTGTTGGACAACTCGCAGCTCTGGACGCTGGCCGAGGCGTGTGGCGCCGGCCATGAGCATCTCGTAGACCGAATTGCCGCGCGAAACATAGCCAAGATCCGGAACATGGGGAAGCTGCAGCGGCAGGCGCTGGCCACGTCGGCCATGGCGTCGGCCGCTGCGGGAGGCCACATAGCAGTGCTTCGCCGCCTGGCGGTACTCTTCCCGCAGGCACGCGTGACCAAAGCCGTGGAGGCTGCGGCCCGAAACGGGCGTGTCGAGGTGCTTGCGTGGCTTCACGAGCAGCAAGATACGCTGGAAGTGTTCTGGGGCGCTCGCGAGATGCTGGTTGCCGTCCGTGGTGGCAACCTAGATACAGCGCAGTGGCTGCATAGACACACAACACCACCAGAACACCAATTCTTGATTGACGTGGCCGCGCGCAACGGTGACTTGGCCATGATCCAGTGGCTACACAGCGTTGGCGCGGCGGACGAATGTACGGTGAACGCAGTGACCAATGCCGCCGAGAACGGCCACCTCGAGACGATCAAGTGGCTCACTGAGCACTGTTTCCGCAGCGACTGTCCGTCCATCCGGATGGACCAAGCCGCAGCCAACGGACACTTGGAAGTGATCCGGTATCTTCATGCAAATGGATCGCGCTGCACGACTAACGCTATGAACATGGCCGCCGCGAATGGCCACTTGGAGACTGTCCAGTGGCTGCACGAAAACCGAACTGAGGGCTGTGAGCGCGCCGCGATCGATCAGGCTGCAGTAAACGGCCACTTGAACGTCGTGCAGTGGCTCCACGCGAACCGGACAGAGGGCTGCACTACGATCGCGATGAACGGGGCAGCACGGAGAGGCTTCTTTGGCGTCGTCAAGTGGTTGCACGCCAACCGTAACGAAGGCTGCACTACGAAGGCCATGGACAACTCTGCGAAGAATGGCCACGTCGAAATCGTGCAGTGGTTGCACCAATTCAGAGCCGAAGGGTGCACCACAGCTGCTATGGATCAGGCCGCCGCCTACGGACACCTGGAGACGGTCAAGTGGCTTCATGAACACCGTAGCGAAGGGTGCACTACTGCGGCCATGGACGACGCCGCACTGAACGGCCATCTGCATGTGGTGCAGTGGCTGCACGAGAGCCGAAGCGAAGGGTGCACGACTGCGGCCATGGACAATGCGGCCGCGTTCGGCCACTTGGCCGTCGTGCAGTGGCTCCATACTAACCGAGAAGAAGGCTGCACGGCCGACGCCATGGACCGAGCTGCTCGTCAAGGCCACTTCGACATGATCAAGTGGCTTCAAGTGCATCGAACTGAAGGCTGCAGTCTGTTCGCCATGAACAACGCTGCTGGAGCTGGGCGACTCGATATCTTGCAGTGGCTGCACTTGAACTATGGCATGGGGTGCAACAACCGAGCGATGGAGGCGGCTGCGTTCGGTGGCCACTTTGATATTCTTGATTTCCTTCACCGTGAAGATTTGACCCATTGCACAGCCGACGTGGCCATCAAGGCGGTGGCTGAGGGCCACCTGGAAATCCTCGAGTGGCTCTTTCAACACTACCCGGAGCCAATCCCGTCGGCACGTTTGCTACGCATCGCCAAGCGGCATGATCTCTATTGTGTTGACTGGCTCGTACGGACAGGCAAGGCAGTTGATTATGATATGTGGTGATTGGAGGGCAACACCGGCCAATTAGTCCCACAGCAAGAGTATCAGTAAAATTTGATGTGGTATCTTTATTTTCATCCGACTCATGCTACCGTATTACTACGCAGTACACTACAAATTACAGTACACAATGGGGCAGTTAAGAGAACTTTGCACTTTGCACTTTGCAGCCAAAAACGCAACATAAAATGTACTGCGAACATTCTGGTCGGCCATGAAGATGCAAAGATCAGTTCGCTGCCGCAAACCTCGTGTTTGTTGCAGTCAAACCGTCCTTTCCGCTGTATACAATTTGAAGCACTTTGCAGTCACCAAATCACCTAAGACCTTCACTCCCACTTCAACCAATCGACCATCATTCCTACCGCTAGCGCCTCAATCCACATTTTTTGTTGGAGGCCAACACGATGTCGGAAGCGAAGGATAGCGTGGTTGCTTTACTTGTGCGCAACTGGTCGTCTTCAGAGGAGGAGAGCAAAGACCACAGCGACGACATTGCTGTTGGTGATGCTCAGGCGATGGTCCCAGCTTCCCTTAACACCCCAAGTATCCGTAGGTTGCCTACACAGTGTATCTTCGGCGAAGGCGTGAGGTCGACGGATCAAGTCGCAGGCGATGACCAAGATAATCTGCAAGTACACAGTGTTTCTGCCATAGCAGGAGCCCCTGCTGCTTTTAATAATGCGTTGGTTAGAGGATCTAAAGCGTCAACTCAGCTTGATGGCCGTCGAAGACGTGCCTTCCAAGACCTGCTTAACGATCCTGTACAAGACTTGCATCCCGGTCCAGGGCATCAACTTTATGAGGAACGGCCTGCTGCTTCGGTTACTCTTAACGCCCAGCAACGTGCAAACCAAGCACGCAAACCTCAATCAATCCAGAACTGGGTAACGAACTTTAAAGCACAGGAAGCCGTGCTAGAAAGCTACTCCTACACAGAGCGCATATAGCCCCCTACGGAAAGCTTGGAACGCGTGTCGCTGAGGCTGCAGAGCACCTTAGAACGTCATGAGGCTATACGGCAAACCACCGGACGATTCAAAGCTGGGTCGAAAGTATGCTGAAGGAGCACGTGCTCCGTGAAAAAGAGCTTGACGCTGAGACCGGTCAAGAACATGAACGCTCGGCAATCGAGGTACATGTACTGGTTACAACAAATTTAGTTATGAAACTTACGACGCTCTTGGTTGTAGATTCGTATCCGAGAGAAGCTCACTGAAATGGTAGAGCAGCAGAAGGATCATCTTGTGACCAAAACATCGAATGCGGCAAAGCGGAAGAGAGACGATGAACTGCGTAACGCTGGCCTTCGTCATCGTGAAATGTAGCCCGAACAGTTTATGACAAAGAGGTATCTGAGCTGGGAAGAAGACGTTTGGTGCTGACAGATGACGGTGCTGTGGCAGGTTTGTTACCCTAGATGATAAAGACTTAACTCCTCTTCACATAATTTTGATTAGCTTCTAGCGACTAAAGTGATGGTACGAGCGTCACAAAGCGGCAGCGCAGAAACCCCAAGCACCAGCTCCGAATGGAACGCTTACTTGAAGAAGATCGGGAGCAAACGGCGAAATTGCAAGAGCGCCGCCTTGATTTAAAGCAGAATCAATTCTCTCAGCTTCTGGTTTCATTCTACTCGACAATGACAATGCATCATATCCTCTGTGGCCCTGAGCAGGATCCGCTTGAATCCACTCCAGAGTGCTGCTTACAGATCTTTTGAGTCACAGTGACTCGAAAGGAGTGTCTACGTACTCACCAAGAGGATAGCACGGACCAAGGTGGTTAATATAGAGGTTTATTCGGCCCCAATCGCCCTCCCGGTGTTAGCAGGAGCAGTGCCACTAAAATCAAGGAGAGCTGGCTAAAAAACTCGGCGCTCTACGACGAGTTTCTTCGAGACACCAACAAGTACTATCAAGCTCTTGGCGTTTGGAAGGATATGGGGTATTCGGAGCGTAAGGTCTCAAATGCTACGGCGAAGCTTGGCAAAAATGCAAACGATATCACGTACATCAGTAACGGCTACAGAGCGCTCCTTGAAAATGGCAACGTTAAGGTGCATTAGAGGAGATGCATGTTCAGGCGCCATCTATAATAACATTTGCTAGCACAGAAAGAGATGTTGGTCTGGGCAATCTGCAGGAGCTAGCAGGTGTATTTTCATGACTAAGCCCTGTGCTATAAACATCCTCTTGTTTCCAGTTTACTAAACAATGTTACTGTTGCTGCAGTAGTAGCTGTTGTTTTTGAGCAAGATCGCTCATGTAGTGTAAACAGTTCGGGCCTCAAAGGCTCAGTAATGGACTGGTAGTGCTGTCGGCAAAAGTAAGACTACAATACTTTGCTAACTAGGGCTGGAGGGTAGGCTGGGATAGCAATAAATCGACGGTACGTCTACCTGGTCCCTTTGCCCGATCGACAGTCCTATATTGTACATGTATACATGTCATGTATTTAAATATATAAGTTGTAGACCGTTGCATATTGACGCACATGACTGTAAATGCATTAACAATATAGAGGGGAGCTCTAAGCCGAGACGAGAGGTGAGAATCGTTCGTCGGGCGTGGTCTGGCCAGCGAAAAAGATACTCGGCATTGTATACGATTCCGCCCGACGACGTGTACAAGAGGTTGGCTCTATTTAGCGGCATCAATAGCGTCTTTCAAGAAGAGGTCATTCAGGCTGTCGATACGTGTATCGCGCCAAGTTTCGGCCGTGTCGCCGCCCTCTCGAACGGCGAGAGCGGGACGCTACCTCCCACCAAAGAAAGTAGCCTCAGTAGCCTTGCGCTAAGGCGTTTTGCCTCCGTCGATTCCGGGAAGATTGGTTTCGGTCATCCCAATAATGCAGAAAGTGGTCGACGTAACGTTGGGGAAGAGGCCCGGACGGAAGAGGACGCGAGCCTGTAAGAAACAAATCTGGAAAAACACCAGCTGCCGTAGCCAGGGTTTCCTAGAATAGTATTGCAATTATATGGTAAACAACTGATGAAATATATAATGGTGAGCATGGTAGAGCCGACATGAAATATATTATTGCACCCTTGACAAAGATGAAATACATTATGCATACCTCAAATTCAATTCTGCTTACCAACCATCTGCACCATTGCCACGTTCCAATATCGGCGATTTGTCTTGAGAAATAGGATGTTTTCCAGTTGGGCCGGCGCCATGGCTTGCCGCTGAGGAGACAACACGATTCCAGCTTGGCTAAAAAAACGTTCGGCAATATTAGACGTCGGTGGAATGTATTGCACCAACTCGTATCTGTTCATATACAAAAGGAATTGGTCAAATTGACATGACATCGTCACTGACAGGAGTGGTGTTTTGTGTGTAGGTAGTCCGCATAAAAACAAATTAAATAAAACTCGGATATAGAATAAAACTCAGATACGGCTTACCTTAACTTTGCCGACTGATTGAGACCACGCAGGAACTTCATAAGATCGTTGATTTTCTCCAGAAAGTCTTCATACTCGTCCAGATACTGGGTCATAGCGAGATTTAGTCGATGGCTGGCACAGCTGACCAACGGATCCCAGCTTGACGCGATGCTTCCATTGACGGAACAGTTGTCGCCGACCAGGAAGCGGACACATTCGATGCGCCGCTTCAACGGCTTTAAAATCGTCTTGAGGAACGCAACATGTGCATCAGCATCGTGATGGGGATGGTTGTTGCAGTCTTTCCTTGTCTAGTAGAGGCGCCATCGCCAATAGTACAGTCTCCCGCTTACCATCATGACCAAAAGCGGCAAAGACCCCCACGTAATGTTCACTTTTGAAAGACCACCCGTCAAATACGATACCAAATCTTTCAGGGAGAAATTCGCTGAACGTGCGCAGCACTTCCTGGCAAACAGCTGCCATGTAGTGGACCAAGGTATCATCACATATGGGCTTGAGGGTCGTGTAGCGTCGCGTTAGGCTGTTCTCGCAGAATGAGAGCGGCAAGTTAGCATCAACAATCCACTCTAGCCATCCAAATATATTGGCGCTCTTTTTGTCTACGAACGACAAGAGTGTGCCATTGTTGCCGCCTTGAAAACTGTCTAGAGTAGTTTCATAATCAGGATGTTGACTATAAGTGTAGTTGATTAGGTTCGTGTAGCCACGTTTGGCGTCCTGTTTCCGCTGTACGGCGCAGCGACATCGATAGAAACCCATACAGTCGTCATTCTCGTCACGGATTGGCTTGAAAAATACATCGCAGATCTGCTTTCTGGTGTAGCGAGAAACTGGTGATCGCGTTGGGGAGAGAAGATTATCCATGCCAGCACGGAATTTACAAATGAGCCTGGCCTCAGCTCAGAGCAGCAGCATGAACGGTTGGTTGTCGAGTAGCTCCAGCGGCCGCTTTCTTATTGGTTACTAAGTAATACAATAGGGTTATGATAAGTAAATTTTTGATTTCAAAATGACAAAATATGTTACTCTGGACTAAATCTACCGAAATAAGTTATTGACGGGGGAGTCGTGCGGCTCGAAATACATAATGGTATGGCATAATATGGCAATTATTGCTTATTACAATATATTTTTAGGAAACCCTGGCCGTAGCATCTATTACCTCGTGAACAACCGCCGGGTCGCTTTGCTTAATATTCGGGAGAGCGGGCGACGAGCGAACAATCACTGTGTCGTCGCCACCGCTCAAACTTTCATCGCGTATGCTAAATTCGTTCTTACATGGATCGCTTTTGCATTTGTAACAAAGAGGATTTTTTTCTCGATCTCGCACCAGCTCGGGTATCAAATAATAGACGTCTTCTCCGAAAAATAAAGCTGTCGATAACACCGTAATGCCGGCTCCGGTATTTCTTTAAACAATAACTCCCGCTCGGTAGTAGACAAGAGAACAGTATCCAGTTGCGACAGCGATGAAAAATGGACACCGTCCGAATCTGTTTGCAGCGAAATCCGTCCACACGCCGCACAAGCCCAAACAAAAGTTGCTTCGGACCCGAATGACGCGACTAATTGCTGACACTCAGCAATATCGCGGGGGCTGGGAAAGTCACCGAGCATCACCGAAGCCCGCTCACGCACCGCCACTCCGGCTTTCCCGCGAAGATTCTCGTCCCCGAAAACAAAAGACGCAGGGTCGACGCCACAGCAATGATAGTACGCAAGTGCTAGACGCGGATCTCGCAAATAATGCTGGCTCTCAGCAAGCCATTCGATCTCGCTCATAGTCAGGGAGCAGGCGTCCCTTAAGTCTCGCGAGACGTCTCTGTCTGTGTTGTATTTCTCGGTCACGTTGGCGAGCTCGTCTCTCCCTTTGTTGAGCACTAGCCGAGTGCCGCCGCTACGCGGCGGGTAAGAATGAATGTCGCTCCTTGTGTTTTGCCACCGTTCCGCTCGCCACAGGCTCGCTTCACTGCTCGCACGGTAGGTTGGCAAATTGTGGCTCAGGCGGGCCTAAAGGCCCGCAGGGTTGCAGAAGGTGCCGATTTGGGCCGCCTCGCTGCGCTCGGCAGCTTTTAGGCCAATCGTGGCCACCTTCGCTGCGCTCGGCAGCCAGTAGGAATATTTAAATTATTTTATCCAATGATTTGTCCGGAAAAGCGTGACAGGCACGACAATTTAGTGTGACGGACAGACAGGTTGCTGCAGTAGATGTTTAAGACTAGCCGTTCGCCGCCGCTACGCGGCGGAGTGGCATGGTTTGTTGGAGATGAGGTGGCCGCAACCTTAGTGCTTCTTGGTGTCGCGTGTTTTGAGAGCGTGGTTCACCCCGTAGATCTTGGCATCGTGTATTTAACCACTTGCCTTCCGTAGTCTCATTCGGCCCCGTATAATATCGTGGTTTGGAACGTTTCCGTTACCCCGTACTACAGGTTGGGTGTTGTTTTCTTCAATGGTCCATGCTCTTTCGTGCTCTTCCCGGATACGAGGTTCCTGCTCACGCATGGCACACGCTGCTCAGCGGTTCTGTCCTCTCTCTTGTGGGTTCATGCGCGTTTTTCGTAAATGCTAACTTTTCTCTGTTCTCAAACATTTATGTGGGTTGCACTGGCTTCGTGGTAGATACTATTTCGTGATTGTTGACCTTCCATCGCCGGTGCTCTAGCCGAAGTGTGCTATTCCGTGGTTTGGTGACTTCATGCAGTCGTGTTGTTCCGTCGCCCGTGTATCGTGCTCTCCAGGTGAGGTTCCATCGACTGCGGTATCACGCTATCGTGCAATCACGGTGTGGTAATGCTGTCTATGGTATTGTGGTCACGTAGTGTATCTGCGTTGTCCGTGTTATCGTGTTCTACAATGGCAACGTGCTCCACAGTGTGCAGTCGTGGTCACCCCAAGCGCCCACCTCCCCGTTTATTTCGTGGCTGGCCCGCCGTTCGTGCAATCTAGTTCTAATGTAGTACTGTCCTCCGTGGCTCGGTAAGCTCAGGTTCAACACTGGTATCGTTCTCCGCGGCACGGTGATTTTACGTCTATAGCTCTGCGGCTGCGTTCTCCCATGGCTTAGTGGCACAGCCCATGCTATCGTGCTAGCTTGTGGTGTCGCGGCTGGTCTGTCGTCCGTGTGATTGTTAGGTACCGTAGTATCGTGCTCCCTGGCTTGGTGAGATCCGGTTCTACCCTGATAACGTGCTCTAATGCTCGATGACTTCCCGTTTTCGGATTCCCGCCGCTTCATGCCTGGTCCGGCGACCGTACTCCGTGCTCTTCCGTGATGCTATGGGAGAGTTGCTGTCCATGCACTCTTACCGCTACGTGCGTACTCTTCCGTAGCCACCCTTTTTAGCATGCTGGGGTGTCTGTATATCTATTTCCCTTCCGTGGTCTGTACGCTCCCGTCATATTCTTGACCTTCTGTCCTTTTCATGACTGCGTGTTCTTCCGTCTTTCACGCTACGCATGAAACTTCATGGTTTGCATCGGCTAAGTCTTCTATCATCGTCCGTTGCCTTCCGTGCTTCGTGTTGCTCTTCTATCCCGTCGTCTACATAGTGTGGGTCGATGTTCCTTCGCGTTTCGTGTTCTTGCCACGTGCCTCCGCGTTCACTTAATAACAAATGCTTTTCCCAATATATATTGTTGGAAAGCTTACACAATCTCTTAAGGTCGCACACTACGCGCGCAAATACAAAGGAAGACAATACTTTCTTACGGAGGCAGTGTGGGGTGCAGGGGGGGGAAACCCCAATATATACATATTTTACGTTTTTTCCACTATTTAATAAAAAATAAAAATCAATTGTTTATTTAATATTTAAAGCTGAAAATAATTACTAAGGTGTTTCCACTAACTACCAAATGTACTGGCCAGGCAAAAATATGAAAATACCTTAATAATAGTACTCAGAAAATAATATTGTAAGTTGTATTAGAAAAGTACTACGAAGCCTAAAACATCATTCTATATCCAATAAGTACTAAAGTTTCGATTGAGCCCGGAATATGAGTCACCGAAGCCTACAAATTTTTTCAACAGCTCCTACTACGATATAGTACGTGTGTGCTCATCGGCGCCTTTTAATTATGCAAATTAACTCGCACACACACAGCGCCCTTCGCGTGAGGTGGCGAACCGCAGCTGAAAATGAGAGCAAAATGAAATTTGAGCGGTGCATTTAAGTACGATGTGTTGACCACATACAGTGTGTACACCCACATATTGCAATTTTAGCGAAATGAAGCCCGGCCTTCCGCTGCGCTCGGCAGCCAAGTAAAACGCGCGCCATTTGCGTTACATGAATTAACCCTAGCCGCGGACGGACAGACAACACACTCCACTAGAGGGG
>NW_003303613.1:74246-76001 GCF_000142945.1 Phytophthora infestans T30-4
GGGTTACTGCTAGTAAGCACACACTAACGTTGCGGCTGCGTTTGTACGAATTCGCGACTTCCTTTGGAAAGTGAAATGCAAACACATTGTGTTTAACAACGACTTTTAACGGTCAAATAATGCGAGGCCTACGAGAGGGATTGAATTTTTCTATGGCGTCAGAGCGAAGCACTCGGTGTAAACAATCGTTTGCAGCTGAGAGAGCAATATAGCTTGCATTGCCATCGAGCCGACCCTTACATTCGTTTCGTTAAAGTATCAGTAGTGATTTGCGCAACCTCTTCGAGAGTGAACGTGTTTCGTTCTCAACGCATCGCGAGCGACAACAGCGGAAGACGATGTCGGGCACTTTCGCTTTAGCGTACACGAATCAAAATTATCATCAAGGCGCTGCACATTAATACGAGAAGTAGACCCGTACCGGGTAGTCAGCAAGGTATGCTGTGATTCGCGCCTGCAACTGCTCGTTCGCGACTCGCTACAAATTATGGCGAATATCAATCGGGCTATCAGTCTCTGTAAAGTCAATCAGAAAGTCTTGAGCATAGCTAGTCTCTCGCGTCACGTAGCTCTCTTGACCAACAATGAAACGGATTTTACGAGCCCCCTCTTAGCGTAGTGACCAAACCCGTGGATGTTGTCGCAACTTTCTGGTGCAATGGCTACGCGGTTTTGCACTTGATGTAGGGGCGCTTCATGGAGACGCGTAAGCTGGCTTAGTCGAGACTCCAGATTGTTTAGCAGCAGCATTTTTATCGGTGGTGCGCGGTGACGAGGTTAGCCCGCTCTCGATGCTGGTTGTCGATAATTTTTGAATGGGTTGCGTCGTACAAACCTACGAGATTTTCAATTTGCTTATCCGTCGGTAATCTTTACAATTTCACGTTCTTGCTCCTTGCTTTCGCTGCGAAGCCGATCGTTCTCCTGTCGAAGGTTCATGATCGTGTCCATCATAGGAACTTTTGGAAGTGTGTGTGTTGCGTGGGGGGAGAGAGAACAAAGGAATAGAGCGAGAGTGATCAATGCTTGCTTTCCCCTCGAAACGAATAGCAAACTGAACCATTAATTATTTGGGCAACATTATACTAAACTTTACCTTTTTTCAAATGAATTACCGTTCGTACAACTTCGTGCTCTTTTCGTGCAACCTATAGCCGTTACGATTACTTCAACACACAACATTACAGTAATGTATCTGAATTGACACGTATCCACTGTTTCGTATGCCACAGCACTTGTGGTTTACTTGCTATTTGAAAATTCTCCTGTCCTAGAGCAATTACTAAACGATAAGGAGCTGCTAACACAACGTATGGCTGAGCTCGGAAGAAAGTCAAACTCTCGCGGTATATTTAGTAGAATTGGAGACTTTTTGTCGTCTCTATCTGAGCATCCCGCGTCTTCAAGTGATCGATCCACACAACAGCTCGAAGCTGGTCATTCTCTTCTTGGGGCTAACATCGACGCTGGTAGTGATGCACCGGAAGCAGATTCTGTTAGCAACAAGGAAACACCATCGACAACAAGATCCAGATTGGAAATGTAGCGTCCATCAGCGGTAGCAAAAAAAAACGCCACAGCTTCTGTCGAATTCGTCGATCATCATTTTAGCTTTATAAAAATATTTAAAATTATTGTTTCTCATTTTTTTCTTACCTACATATTTTAAAAAAACTTCTTTTGTGTATTTAATACAACACAGTCCAGAATTTAAAATTACTAAATCCCGCCACTAACGACTAGGAGAGGCGCTCG